>NC_133420.1:97867500-98170000 GCF_049350105.2 Macaca mulatta | reverse complement strand
GTGAGTGTTTTCATTATTTTTCTCAGAAAAGTGAGGGGACAGGAGGGCTCTTGTCTGAGAGCATGTCTATCCCTTAAGACCCGATGAACCACATAACACATAGGTTTAGTTTGTTCGGGGATCATAGTTTGTGCTCAGCCTGTCGCTTGCAGGATGTCGGCCAAGTTCTCCTCATTGTGTTCTTGAGGCCTCCCATCGGCTGGCCTCCCCTCCATCTCACCCATACCTCTTGTTCCTGCTCTGAGTCCTTCCTTCCCTCTAACTCTGCTTGCTGACTCACCTTCCTTGGGGACAAGCTTTGGAAGTCACAGAGCTCAGCTTTAAAGCACATGAGGTGCTCGGGAGATCCCTGTTCCTCCTTTAGGACTAGGTGTGGTGGAGAGACCCCTGGCTATGAGTTAGAGACCTGATTCTGCCGCTTACTGGCTCTGACCGCTGAGCAAGCCTTGGTAGTAACACTCAATTTTCAAATCTATAAAATGGGGTAATGACATATGGATGTGTGGTTTTGTGAGGCTTAAAATCATAATCACTATGAAAGCACTTGGCATTTTGAAAAGCCCTGGGCTTTCATAGGCATTGTGGCTCAGAAGGGGGGAATGTTACTGTTTATGTTCTTTTTCCACATCTCAGCAAATCCCACCTGCACTTTCACCAGCTTAATGAAATCCTTTCCACTGTCTCAGCCCTTCTTGGTTCTCTCTCTGATGCTTTACCCTACTGCTCTAACCACACTGGTCTCTCCCTACTGGCAGAATATGTTTCATCACTGACAGATTAGTATAGTTCTGTGTTTTGATTTAATGCCTCTGCTTGTACCATACAATAAATTGATTCTCTTCCTGACTAGTCTGAGTAGTGTCATATTCAGAAAACACCCAGGTTCAAACTCTAAAATTAATTGAACATCTATTAAGTCATTGATCTTTCTACAAATACCAAAGAGGGCCGACATTGCAGGACCCAAAAATTCCTCCTCCTCATCACAGCATTAGAGCATCTCTGCTCTTCCCTCAAAACTCCTTTTATATCCATTATGGTTTAAAAGGGGGGATGCCCTTGGTTTTTCTTGGACCCAGATCCCTTTTTTCCATCCTCCTGGGCCCATTTTCTTTTCTCTGTGAGTAGATCTCTACTCTACCAAAGATAAAGTTAACCTTTCTGACCATTTGAGGGAAAAGAATAATTTTGAACCCTTCACAGTGCCTAGTACAAGGCTGTAATAGGCATGGGGTAGGTGGGCTCTCAATAATCGTTTTGAATCCATCCCATAATAACCATGCAGAGAGTGCAATGAAGAAAATCAGATTGATAGTGTCACAGTTCTTGGGTCTTGGGGTGGCTACAGGAGATGAGATGGTTGTGTTCTCGGAGGCTGGAGAAATGTAAGAAACAAGAACCTTGGTGACTATTTTGTGTTTCCAGCCTGGCAGCTGGTCAAGGTCTGCTGCCAACTCTGTGGCCAGTGGCAGGCGGGGTGTAGGACTCAGGCCCAGCCCCCATGTCCTGCCCTCTCCTCCTTGGCCCTTCTCCATTGCACACTCTCTCTAGTTGGTCCTGTGACCAGGGCTTACAAGGTTACTTTTTCTGGTAAAAGGAACCTCTTGAGCACATCTCCCACAATCTCAGTTTATTATCCGGCTAGGCCCTTTTCATCCCTTACATTTGCCAATAATTCCCAGTTTTCAAGCTAATTTCATGTACATTTTTTATGATATGATATTCAAAACAACCATGGAAAACAGAAAATACAGGGCTCTGAAATGGGACATTATCTCCTGTTCACAGATGAAGGAAGGGAAGTAGAAGCATGAGGTTTCTTTTGTCCCTTTCTGGCCACACAATGTCTTCCTAAAACCCTCTCTAGTATATACGTATCCCAGTCCTTTAAGTTTTTTTTAAATTTTTATTTATTTGATCCACGAGTTGTTTATTTAATTAGTTTTTATAATTGACAAGAGACAATATACAGAATGGGAGAGAATATTTGCAAATGATATATCTGATAGAGAGATTTACTTAATTTTATCTACTACTTTTCCTTTTCTTTATTAATTTAATTGGTGCCGTGATCCATTTGTCCTGTACCCTTTAGGTTTGTCAGTACTGGTCTGCCTTCATTGTGTACTCTCCAGAGAACAAAATCTCATCAGTCTAAACTCATGGAAGGGGAATCAGCAGAGCATTCTGCATTTATTATGAGAAATGCTTCTGTCTTGATGGTGTTGACAAGAGCACGCCTGTTGGAAGCAGGGTTTGGGGGCACAGATGGTGACCAAAGGAATGAAGATCATTTGGGAAGAGTCTCCTCTTTGACATGTAACAGAGTGGAAGGCACACCTGGACTTTTATGGGGGGAAATGAAAGGGAAATGATTTCCAGGAAAGATGGGTCTTTAACCAGCTCCGCCCAGTCCATCTGGGCTAACTCTTAAACATGAGCCCTGCACCATTCATCCGTGGTTTTGTGAACATCATCTGGTTAAGATACTCAGGTCTGTACTTTAATAAGCTCGCCAAACCTGTCACTGTTTGGGGTCCAGCTGTATTTTACTGTTTTTGCTTTTAAGATCAATGTTCCCAGATTCAAACCATGAAAAGTAAATGGTTCCTTGAAGTCACGAGTCATAACCTGGTAGAGTTTGGGCCTCATTTGACCCCACAGATGTGTTTTGTTTAACTTTCTTTTCTTTTTATTTTTTCTTTTCTTTCTTTCCTTCCCTCCTTCCTTCCTTCCTTCTTTCCTTCCTTCCTTCCTTCCTTCCCAACTTTTCTTTCTTTCTTTCTTTCTTTCTTTCTTTCTTTCTTTCTTTCTTTCTTTCTTTCTTTCTTTCTTTCTTTCTTTCTTTCTTTTTTCTTTCTTTCTCTCTTTCTTTCTTTCTTTCTTTCTTTCTTTCTTTCTTTCTTTCTTTCTTTCTTTCTTTCTTTCTTTCTTTCTTTCTTTCAGTTTTCAACCTTTACAAAATGTGAGGTTTCAAGTAAAATTATATTTATGGCATCTTTAGAAAAATTAACTCATCCGTGGTCAGTGGGGTTGAATAACTGCATGTGAGTGTTTGGTCAGGACTAGCTAGTGGCCTGTGGGGCTGTGGTGTGCCGCGGTCCTATAAGACTGCCTCCCTCATCTGTATTGCTTTCTGAGCTCCTGCGAGCACTTTGAGTTTCTCACCTCTTCCACTGAAATGTCATTTTCCCCCAAAACTCTCTTTTTGAGCATGGCATTGGGAAACACAAAGATGGAAGTTGAAGCTAGGGACTGAGGGGAGAAAAGAGGAATGGTTGACCAGGAAATCTTTATAGGTGTCATTGAACTTCTTTTCTTCCTATTCCCAACCTCTTCTCTCATGGGTAACTTACTTAAGACCAGTATATTACAAAGAAGAGGCTGGAGGCATGCCAGGTTTGTTCCGTGAAGGATAGGTTACAATAGTGGTTCTCGACCTTAGTGCCCATGAACTCCTATACAGCCATTTAGATGAGAACGTACCAATGCCTGGGCTCCACCCTGGATCAATTCAATTAGAGTTTTTGAGGGTGGAACCTGAGCATCAGTAATTTTTAAAGTTCCTTTAGTGGTTCTAATGTGCATCCAGGTTTAGAACAGCTGGGTTAGGCTTTTGACAAGGTTTATTGAAGATCTTTCAGGTTTTTGAGCTGAAGGATGTTCCTTACTGTTTTGCTAGGTGGACAGAGAGGCATCTTAGATGCATCTTTCCAAGGTTAGCTGAGAAGACTTGAGGGCAGATGTCTTCTCCATCGAATTAAAGGGTCCAGTCCAACATTTAATTTCCTGCCACAGTGGGACTGGTACATTGGTCAAATGCCTCATCTAAGTTCACGAAACTTTTTCAAAACACTAAGGATTCTTTAACTCACACTCTGAACTTCCAATAGAGCAGCAAAAATAAGTTATGTCCTACCCCACCCTGAAATAAAATGTAAGAGCAAACCAAGACTTTTTTAATTAGCTTCAAAACCAATGCCAGTAATACAAACCAGGAAATTTTATAGCTATATGTAGAGAAATAGGATCAGTGGACAGGGGTTGTATCTCAGGCACTAATTCTGTCTGATTTTCAAATGCTACTTTCACCTACACAGGTCAGAGCCACACGTGTGAGTAATTCTCAGTGAGCTGACTAACTGATATGTAGCTAATGGGTACCTCCTGCGACCGTAGATGGTATGCTGCAGAGGTTTCAAATTCTGACTGATCATTTTAAATCCCTTGAGCACTTTAGAAACATACAGATCCTTAAAGTTCCCACCTGCAGATATACTGCATCAGACTTTCCAAGGGCACAGGGCCTTGGGCATCTTATTAAGAAAAAATTACCCCCACTCCTCCCCAGTAAGACTTCTTATGTACTGCTGGTGGGATATGAATTGGTAGAACCTTTTAAGAGGGGCAGTTTGACTATATCTATCAAAAGGTAAAATGTACTTCCCTTTGAACCAGCAATTGTACTGCATGTATTGGATAAATTTGCCTAAGTTTCAAATATATATGCAACTTTGTAATAGCCAAAAACAAAACAAAACAAAACAAAACCAAAAAAAACCCAAAACAAACAAAAAAAAACCGAACAAAACATTTGTTATAATGGCACTGGTTGAATAAATTAAAATACATCTCAACAATGGAATACTACACAGTTGTTACAAATAATAAGTTAGATAATTTGGGAATAATCTATGTATGGTGGTACGGAAAGGTATGCATGCATATTTTAAGTGAAAAAATAAGTTGCAGAATGACTTGATTACTTTGATCCTGTGCATGTATGTGTACACACACACATGCATACATATGCATATTCCAGCCTATAAGAGTACACATGCAGCTACATATCCACATTCGCATGCACATACACATGTGTATACACTGGTTGAAATGCCAAAGTTGGATTCTTGGGCCAAACCAATAATCCTAGGAGCCTCCCAGGAGACATTCTGTGAATGTCCATTTTAACTGCAGAGAACCGCTGCTTTGGTCATGTTAAGTAGCAACTAGATTGGTTTTGAGACCACCTTGAATGTCAAGAATTCGTTGTTGTAGTTTCAAAAGTAGCACTATATTTATTTTTCCAGGCATTTTTTTCTTCTTTGCTTTCATGGATAAAGCAAATTCAGAAATATATTTTAAGAATAAAAGAGGTGATGTTGTTTTCCTAGTGGAAATAATATTTCAATGACTTTGACCCTATGCATTTTATTTCATAGGTTTTTATTTTATTAAATAAACTGCTTTTTCCATTTTATCAATGTAAAGAGGAACTTTATGATGGTGACCATTGATTTGAATCAATTGTTCAGTTTCAAGAAAGCAAGAGGCTTGAGAAGGTTCCTAGTCTTATAAATAGTACATAGGACATCAGACGGTGGAGGCACAACCAGTTTCTCAGTTAGATTAAAGGCCTACCAAGGTAGTATTGTGAGAAATCTCACTTGAATGCTATGTAAGTGGTGAGATACAACGGTCTGAATATGAGTGAGGAAAATTCCTGGGTCCTTTTATCAGTCTGGTGCATTTGCTGCCACTGTTGCTGCTGTTTGCCTCAAACACTGTTTAAACTGTTAACCTACAAGGTGGCTCTTATGTACAAAGTTGTTAATACATCCAATTAATGATGTCTGACATGCTGTTTTTGTAGGGAGAAAATATGTGCTAATAATAATTTTAGTTAAAATACCTTTTGGGGAAAATTTGCTGAAAATTTGCACTTTTGTTTCTATGCTTGGTACAAGCATATGCTGTCTTTCAAAAAATATTTATTTATTTTTTGTATTAGATGGAGTCTCACTCTGTCACCCAGGCTGGAGTGCAGTGGCACGATCTCAGCTCACTGCAACTCTGCCTCCCCGGCTCAAGTGATTCTTGTGCCTCATCCTCCTGAATAGCTGTGACTACAGGCGTGTGCCACTATGCCTGGCTAATTTTTGTATTTTCAGTAGAGATGGGGTTTTACGATGTTGGGCAGGCTGGTCTCAAACTCTTGACCTCAAGTGATCCGCCCACCTTGGCCTCTGAAAGTGGCTGTCTTAAATTTTATATATATATAAAATACTTTCTGTAAGAAACCAGCTGGTTTAGAAAAGTTTTAGTATGTGGAGATAAACTAGAAGTTACCTTTATATTCTAGTATTTTCAGCACTCCATAAATTCCATTACGCAAATATTGCCACACTATTTTGTGATTTTTAAATTCTTACTAAGGAATAAAAACTTTAATATATGATATAAATAAAGTCATTAAAGGGCTACCATTTTCTTGACCCTGCCAACCCCTTTTCCTCTCCTTCTCCATTACCAGGTGATTGCACACCAGTGCAAGGGGTATGAAAAAATAAAGAGAGCAATGGGTTTTGAGAAGTAAACCACTTACGTAAACTGTTTTATAATTTCTCTGAATAACTCTGCAAGAAGCTATTACTATCTCATTTTACAAATGAGGAAAAATATTGACAGGGATTTTGTGAGTTTCCCAAGGTCTCATCCAGTTAGCAAATGTCAGAACTAACACTGGGACTCAGTAAGCCCCTGTCTTTTCCACTGTCTCCACCAGACAAGCCTCAAATTAATAATTTTTAATAATAATATCTTGGGTATGAAAACAACAGAAGAGCCATTTTGTCAAGATTGGAGAATGTTGATAGCAATTTTAAGTGCTAACCTTTTCCTGACTGAATTCCAATACTTTGTATGTATGCGTGTGTGTGCAGATCTTCCTTACATCCTATGAAATGGTAGCAGGTTAACATTTTAAAAACATTTTCTCTAATTCATTTTGTCCCTTTGACCCCTTTCCAATTCATTCAGGTATTCCTTGTATTAGGGGAGGAATATTATGATAGGGCTGCAGTAACAAAGTTCCACAAACTTTGTCATTTAAGGGTGGCTTAAATGACAGCAATGTATTATCTCACAGTTCTGGAATCTGTAAGTCCAAGACTTACAGAGTTGGGTTTTTCTGAGGGCTGTGAGAGAAAATCCGTTCCATGCCTCATGCCTGGCTCCTGGTGGCTTGTTGGCAATCTTTGGTCTTCCTTGGCTTGTAGATATCATCTTCACATAGCATTCTCCATGTCTATGTTTCTCAGTGCCCAAATCCCCACCCCTTTTATAAGAACATCAGTCATACTGCATAAGAGCCCACCCTAATGACTGACCTATCTTCACTACTTCCGTCAGCAGCAACCCGATTTCCAAATAACGTCACATTCTGAGGCATTGTGAGTTAGGACTTCAATATATGGATATTTGGGGGACACAAGTCAACACCTAGCACAATCCATGACAGATTTGGAGGATTGAGTGACAAGGAGACCTGTGGCTCACTTCTCCAGCAAATGGCCAAACCCCACAGTGGAAACGACCAGGTGGTAGGTGCATACAGAGAGGCCTTAGCCCTACACAAAGGAGAGCAGCAGAATCGTCCTGTGTGGGTGAGCGAGTAGACATGTAAATTGGAGCCATGGATACCCGGGTCATAAACTGGTTTTAGAGGGCCCATGATGTTTCCGAAACCCATGACAGTGCTGGAGCAGGAGAATGTTTGCATGCACTGAGAGGGTCCTACTAAACTCAGAGCAAGATCCAAATGGGAAGGGGCTATTTGGACAGGAATGAGAAAGAACAGAGCTGCCATCAACATGGAAACTTGGAGGAAGAAACATGTTTTCAGTTGTTATCTGACTGTGGAGAGAACTCAACCCTTCTCTCCTCCCTCCACAAGAGGAGTTTTGCCTGGATGTGTGCACTCTGGTGAGCCAAGCTTGGCTTGTGCCGGCTAGACCAGAAGTGATGCCCCAAACCTGTTCCTGCCATTAGCACTAAAAGAGAAAAACCACAGGAGGGCAGGGGCTGCTGGAGCCAAGCTGGGGTTCTGGGGTATACTATTCTTAGACAGTCCCAGAAGAAAGGAAAAAGAGAAACTTGCCAGGGTGGCCATTTAGTGAAACAAATTGACTGCCCTATTAGCCAACATTTCACCACACATTGGGGAAAAACAAGTATGAACTCTTTCCCTCCCCATTGCTGATTATAGGTCGAAACTCTCTTATAATAAAATGCCGTGAGACACTAGAAGCCAGGTAGGTGAGTGAATTTTTCAAAGAAAAACAGACTTTTCTAAACATTGGCAATGATTTCCTTTGTAAATAGGTTTAACCTTAGACCTTCTGTCATCTCACATTTTTATACAGGAAATTAATTTTCTTCATCCTCTTGGTGTTTGAGGGAAGGGAAAGAGAGTTGAACAAGTCCCTGGGATTTCGAAAAGCTGCCATATAAACTTTAAAATTAAACAGATGTTATGTGAATCACATGTAAATTGGAGCCATGGGAACCCTGGTCATAAACTGAATGGGATGTTCTGAAGTGAGAGAAGTGGTGGATTGTTTGGCAATTATGAAAGGTCTCATGGATCAAAAATATCAAATGAAAATGGATCTTTGTGTTCAGCAAGAGTCAGAGAATATTCCAAAGCCTAAATCCTTTCCAGCAGATTTTAAACTTCCTGAGGGCAGAGGCTATATCTTTCTCCACTTTCTATTCCCAGCACCTAGCAGAGCCTTGCACAGGGCAGATGCCCGAACCATTTACTGAATGCAAACGTTTGGGAACAAGCATGTCATTGCAAGAGGTAACTTTTAAGTGCTGGGATTCCTATAGCTGACCCCGGTTTCATTCTTTACTGTTTTAGTTTAGGTTTTCACTGAAGCAGAGCCTGAGTCAAGGACTTGGGTATAGAAAGTATATTTTAGAGGTGACCTTGGGAAGCAAGAGTAAGGGAGAGGTGATAATGAGAGGAAAGGAGGAAGAGACTACAGTGGACTATCAGGGTCTCTGCTCTAGGAAATGGCTGGGATGGATTTTGCTGGAACCCCTTTGAAGTGTACAGAATACCTCTCAGAACGGTCCATCCCAAGGACAGAGGCTGGGGCATTTATCCACTGGCTCTAGTGGCCCATGTTGAGAGAAGGCTTCGAGGCAGAAAGACAGAGAAATGGATCTACATGCACTTGAATGGGACACTTGTCATGGGTTCAGCTCTGTGGGGGCTGAAATCAGAAGTGGCCCAGGAGGATGTGATGTGGCACACAGGAGTGTTTCCTCCACTTACTGTCATAGCTTCCCTTCTGTCCTTCTTGGATGAAGATGCTCTTATTTGATTTATTCTAGGTGGTATTTATGGCTATCTCTGAGTATTTTTTAAACAGAAAAAAACTTACCCTTGATTTTAAGCGATTAGTTTTGCCATTTCTAGTAACAGGGTGGGGGAACCAAATCAATATCAGAAAGCCTGTGAGCACATTCTGTCTCCTTAGGTGCTTGCCACACCTTTCATGGGGAAAGATTCCTGGAGGTTAATTCATCCCATGCCTGGTCCACTCAACCTCCTTACTCTTCCTTTCTCTCTACAGTGAGTCTTGGCCCTGCCGTGCCAGTTTAACTTCTGCCCGTATCTTTGCTGATTCAAGTTAGTCATCGATCAATTCACCTAAGAACTGTCTCTACTTCCATACCACTTTCTAGGTGTCATAGGTTGAACTGTGTTCATCCTGCCCGCAACTGCCACCCTTCATATGTTGAAGTCCTAACTCCCAGTACTTCAGAATATGACCTATTTATAAACAGGGTCTTTGCAGGTGCAATTTGTTAAGATTGTCAATACTTGCCTGTATACATAGCACAATCTCCTTTGTTCATGGCCAGTAGGAGTAGGGAGGGCTCCTAATCAAATATGACTCGTGTCCTAATAAAAGGGGGAAATTTGGACTGAGAGAAAGACAAGTATAGACAGAAGACAAAATGAAAAGACACAGGGAGAAACTGGCCATCAACAAACCAAGGAGAGAGAGAGAGAGAGAGAGTAGATCCTTCCTTCACAGCCCTCAGAAGGAGACAACCTTGTCAACACCTTGATTTTTTAATTCCAGCCTCCAGAACTGTGAGACAACAAGCTTCTGTTGTTCAGGCCAACAAAATAGTTGTGGTGTTTTGTCACCATGTTTGTGGTACTTGGTTACCATGGTTTGTGTCACTTTGTTATGGGAACCCTAGCAAACGAATAGGCTAGCCACCCGCCATGCTTGGCGCAAAGCTTTCCTCTTCCATGAATTTCAGCGGATTGTAAAGAGCCTTGGACCAGAAGTTAGAAACTTTGGGTCTAGCGCTGGTACCTATCACCACATGAAACAATAAATTGTATAAATATGGGCAAATGTCTTAACCTTTTTGGGTCTCTTTCTTCACAGGGCAAAATAAGGATAATAACCACCCTGCCCCTGTTGCCTCAGAGAAGGGTGTGGGAATCCAAGGCAAACACATATGAGAAAGTGTTTGTAAACTAGAAAGCATGACACAAATGTAAGGAGGGGGTGTAAAAAAGAGGAACATGTTGAATCTTGATCTGGGAGTCAGTGCAACGTTGGAACAGTTGTTTATTTCATTTGAGCCTCAGTTCCATCTTCTGTAAATTGAGATTATTTTGAAGGTCCCTCCCAGCTCTCAAGCTCTAGGATTACATGCTTATTATTAGTCATTTATTGATTCAATAAACATGGATTGTCTGCTCTGTGCCAGGCTTTGCACGAGGCACAAGGGATAGGAGCATGAGTAACTTTAGCTCTGGTCTTCCAGGAGTTGTGTTCCTCCAAAATTTTCCTTCTCAGTAAATCCCATAATGGCCATTTCCACCCTTTGATAACACATTTTTCTCATCCTTGGAGGAACAAAAGTTTGGAGAAATGTAAAGATGGGAGTACGAAGGGATGGTTTTGGGGAGAGACTACTTCCAAAGCCATGTTTTGTCAACAGTCAAGGAAGCTGTTGGCTATGGATTTCCCTTATATAGGCCAAGAGTGACATTTTATTAAAGTTTCATCTTCCCAAATGTCCTAGCTCAGTCTGGCTTCATTTTATTGGCATACCTCTGGGTTTACTAACAACATGCAGCTGTGTAAGGTGTGGGGAGAGCATGTCCTTTCCTTGAGTTACTTCTGACAGCCAGTATTTGCACTGTAAGTTGTGTCACCATCTCCTCTTTGGTTTTCGATTAATCTTTGTTGTATTTTGCATCATGGACACTCTGTTTACAAGAAATGTAAGCTGTCTGTCCTTATGTCACTCAGGCAAAACTCTACGTGTCTTTGTCTCTGTGTCCAAATCACAGTGGCTGGACACTGGACGGAGTCTAGACTCTGGACTTGAATAATTTTATTGATTCATCCAGCAAAAATGCTTTTTTAGGGTATCCACACCTGGCTCTCTAACAGAAGTTGGGAACACAGTAGTGACAAGGAAGCTTATTGTATGCATTGGAGGTTCTCTTCTGCTGAGAGTGTAAGAAGCATATGAAGAAACAAAATAAGTTCAGATAATAAGTGCCAGGACAATGTGATAAACAGAGAGAAGGATGGACCCCAACAACATTAGATGGGGTGGCCAAATAAGTCCTCTTTGAGAAGTAATTTTTGAGCAGACACTTCAATGAAGAAAACTGAGACATAGATTTGTGGGGAAGTGTGTTTCATGCAAAGGAAGCAGAAAATCTAAAGATCTCAATGACAGGAAGAATTTAGCATGTTGAAGAAATAAGAAGGCATGGATAGATTATAGAAGCAGCTGGAATGCTGATATTATTCCAACCCTTTCCCACCCCTCATGTCTCTGCTTCCCTTTTGTTTGAATGAGTTCTTTGCACCAATTCCTCATCCTGCCTGTCTACCTCCATTTCCTCAGTCTGCTACATTGTCTGCATGGTTCCCTGAGAACTGCATTTATTAAGCCTGAAGCTATGAGAAGCTGTTTCTTGGGATAGCTTGCTTTAGTTAGGTAAATGGGAAAAGGCAGCATAGAGTTGAGGAAGTGAACTAAAATGTATCTCAGACAGGAGTAATTTAATCATAAAAGATGAACTTATTAAATTAGCATGAGAAAAGTAGGATTGATTGTTAGGTTGGAAAGGACGCTCTTGGAACCCAAAGGTGGGGGGACAGGTAGGCTTCATCGTCTCAGGCAGATCCTCTCTTTGTTGTCCTCTTTTCAGGATGCTTGTCCCTTATATCTACTTTTCTGCATGTCTGGTTCATTTTTTTCTTTGCAGCAGCTTCCTCAGCAAGGCTTTTAGTTACCTCTTGCCCGTAACTTTGAATTGCACTTGACCTAAGCGGCAGGTATATAGCTTGACTGTTAGTGCCCAGCCCTAAACCCTATAGTGACTATAGCCCAGTAATAATAGACTTCATTCTGAACTACAAATTCCAGAACAATGACTCTGGCTGGCCCAGCAGGGATCAGGCATCCATCTTTGGCCAATTCAGATATATCTGATATGGAGAGTGTTCTCTTGGTTCATAAGAGTGCCTCTAGGGCCTGTGGGTGGGGCAACTTCTCTAATGAAATGGAATAGGTGGGAAAAAGTCAATGCCGTCTTTAGCAAAAAGGTTATAGGTAGAATGTGCTTGGAATAGGAGGATTTATACCAAGAGAGAAAATGTGATCTAGACAGAAAACCAAGGGAGAGAAGGAAAAGATTAGGTATTGTAAGAAGTATGGTGGCCATGAAGATATAGGTTTAGATTTTGTCTGATGTTTTTAATACCATGCTTTTGTATACATGCACACACATGCACTCCATCTCTTCTCACAAATGACTTGATGCAGTTTTTGTGAAATCATCTAAATTAAAATTCAGAACTGGAAGAAATAATATTGAGCTTAAGTTACTTTATTCTGCTTTATTGTCTATCTTTCCTAAATAGACTATGAATTTTTATATATGTCTTCCATAATTAAGATTTAATTATTTAAGGCTTTTATGTGTACACCAAAGTCCATGTTTTCTTACTTTTCTGGCAGATAAAAAACATACATTTCCCAGTTTCTCTGGAATAAGAGGTCCATGTAACTAGGTGGTGGCCAATGGTATGCGAGCGAACTTCCCATCCCTGGCCTCTGAAACCTTCCCAGTGAATCTCCATGCTCTAGTACTCTTCCATTGTCTGCCATCTTGATCCTGAAGATCCAGCAGAGAATTCCAAATTCATAGAAGCTGGTTTAGCCACTGGGTGGAAAAATCTTAAATTCCTGAATGACTCAATGGAGCAGAAACTGTGACATGAGTAAGAAATGGGTAAAGCCATTGAGCTGTTCTATACTGACCAATGCATTGAACGTGTAGATTCTTTTCTGGGGTTTCTGCCTTCTCACTTAATGTGCGGCAAAGATAGTGGCATATTTCAATGTAAAACTAATAAATGCGTATGATAGAGTGGAGTAAAAAATAACTGCAAAGGGGATGTATCCATTTGACCCCAAGAAAATTGTCTTGAAATTGAAATATCCAGGAATGTGCCTTAGATATTTAATCTTTAGGGATGGCATATAATTCACTTAGTGATTTGTTTTTTGAGAACAGAAGTGGTTTGCTTTCCATAAGAATGGATTCATCAGCTTAAGTTCATTCCAAAATGTCAGCTACAGTGTGCCCTCTTATTTACTAATGTCGTGCAGAAAGACATTTTCTTAAGAAAAAAAGTTAATCATTTTCTCTGCCAAACAATGAACTTTTGGTAATGGAAATGTAAATAGAAGCACAATTCATTAATGTTTAAAATTTTCCCTGGCCACACATATAGCTGACATAGACATGTAATGTAGATGGTATATCCAAATACATAAAAACACACACGTGTGCATGCATGCACACACACACAGAACTATCCTAGCTTGCCTTACATGCTAGTAAAGGTATATAGTTTGTTTATTCTTGCTGCTTTGAAGTTTCTAACAATCCTCTACTAATTTGTTTAGTTTTGTTTTATCATGAATTCTAAGTTTGCACGTTGTGGAATTCTCTAAAAGCTGTAGAAAAAGCAGTGAGCGAGAGTCAATAATTTTAGTCTCATCTCTGCCACTACTTGGCCTGTGACCCTAGACATTACCTCATCTCTTTGGATCTTAATTTCCTTAAGTATAAGATAAAATTGCACTAAGAGAATGGGCTTCAGAGTCTGATGGATCTGGGTGACTGGGCAAGTTCTTTAGCTTGTCAAACCCTCATTTCTCTAATTTATAACATAAGGACAATACCTTCTTCCTGTCAAGGTTGAGGCAAGCATTAGTGAGATATGTCTCAAGGCCTGATTCACGGTGAGTATTTAATTATTTGCTTCCTTTGTCCTGTCCTCTGGATATTGAGAGCTGACGCCTTCTACCCAAAGGAGCAGCAAATGTGGGAATCCACTCTTTACCTTGTTGGAGGTCACGCTGTTGTAGCTTTTACAGGGCAGACCTGGACTTCTTCTATTCTTTCCTCTTAGTGATCAAAGTAAACCTGCCTAGAAAAGGAGTGTGTTGGAGACATCATCCATTACACATCACAGTCGCTGTGAGCACCGTACCAGATGAGGACCTAGCCCTGTGCAAAAGCAGGGATGGGCGCACACCCATGACAATTTAGACTCAGTGTATGCAAGATTGAGTCAGCCATTGCATGCACTTTTTTTTGAAATAGAGTCTCCCTCTGTCACCCAGTCTGGAGTGCAGTGGTGTGATCTTGGCTCACTGCAGCCTCTGCCTCCTGGGTTCAAGCAATTCTCTTGTCTCAGAATCCTGAGTAGCTGGGATTACAGGCGCCCGCCACCACACCCAGCTAATTTGTGTATTTTTAGTAGAGATGGGGTTTCGCCATGTTGACCAGGCTGGTCTCGAACTCCTGACCTTAGGTGATCCACCTGCCTTGGCCTCCCAAAGTGCTGGGATTATGGGCACCGCACCCAGACCATTGCATGCACTTGTATGAGATTCTTGCTTCCTCTTATATGATAACATAGACAATAGGAGAGATGAGGTAGGAACAAGTGTAGGGTTCTCATCTTGGCTACATGTTACTCTGATGGTGTCAGAGTAAATCCATAAGGGAGTCATCAAACATAAGTTATCAAGAAACATGTTTACAATCTATGATTATAACCTCTTTTTAAGATACTGTTTTCTCTCAGTAACCAATTGGTTTCTCTCAGTTAAAGCTCAAAAAAGAGAGAAAACATCACTGTTCTCTTCAGCAGAACTTTTGTCAGTGTGATCGAGAAGTGGCCCAAGTGACAAGTGAGCTGACCAGGGTAAGAAATAGTTTCCTGTGTCTGTTCTTGGCCTTGTTACTTTCCGGGAAGGGACAGATTCAAGAGGGCCCCCTCATTGTCCTTGCCCTCGCCTTCAAAATGTGGATTGGGAGGTAGAGGTTTTTTTTTCTAGGAACAGAAAACCTCTTGTCTTTTTCTTTTTTCTTTTTTTTTTTTTCCGACACAGAGTTTTGCTCTGTCACCCAGGCTGGAGTGCAGTTTCACAATCTCAACTCACTGCAACCTCCACCTCCCAGGTTCAAGTGATTTTCCTGCCTCAGTCTCCCGACTCTCTGGGATTACAGGCACCCACCATCATGCTGGGCTACTTTGTGTATTTTTAGTAGAGACGGGGTTTTCCCATGTTGGCCAGACTTGTCTCCAACTCTTGGCCCCAACCAATCCTCCAGCCTCAGCCTCCCAAAGTGCTGGGATTACAGGAGTGAGCCACTGCGCCCAGCCAGAAAAACTCATTTCTTGTCCTGGCTTTGCTACTAACTAGCTTGTAACCTTTAGCTAATCTTTTAATTTCTGGGCCTCTGTTTCTACATTTTTAAAATGGGAGAGTTGAACATGATTGATCTCTAAGATATTTAGTAGTAGTGTTATATAATTTCAGCATAAAATTTTTCTCAAGTATGTTCTAATACATGTGTCTCAAAATTCCCTAATTTGCATGTCACCTCACTCTGCAGTTTTTCTGTTTGTCTATGCATTGTATAGGCTAGACTATCATTTGCAGAATATTTTTATTTCAGTCACTTTTGAAATTTATCCTCTTCCTAAGCTGTAACATTCATGAGCTTACAACTTGATGGTGTACACACACGCAAACACACACACACACACAAAATCCCCAGCTATTATAACTTTTTTGTGTTCTTACATGTAATAACATATATTGGGAAATGCTACATAGTATAGTATTCTGTGAGACAGATTAATATACAATACTCAAACATTGATCTTTATCTTGAGTCCCTTATCCAGTGATGATCACAAACAACATGCCAATGTTTATGCTGGCCTATAGGCCATTTCCCACTCACCAGGAAAAATCTAAAGTACAATACTGTTATTGTTCTAACAACCTTTGAGGAATGGTACTTGCTCTTCTTGGTAACACCTGTTGGTTTAAACCTAGAATTCTATGCAACACAGATGTAACATAGCTTGCAAGACCAGAAAATCAAAGAAAGATGCAGACGGGGGGTTAGAATGTTATTTAGATCAAATTATGGTTAATAGAATGTTCCTTGTTTCACCGAGAAAGCATTGAATCATCTGACAGTGCATTGTGTATGTCCTCTCTCTTCCACGTTTTTGGCATTTGAGCTAGGTTGTACGCACACCTTCTTTAAGTCTTCTTTTAGATATTTAAAATATTGAATGTGTACACATTTATTTAATTAATCTTCATTTATCTAATTAATCTTGGAAGATGAATAATTTCTTGCACATCTTGGTTTTGAAAGAGTTCCATAAGAATTAGAATTCATGAAACACACAGCAAGTTTAACCTAGCCTTCATTTTTGAAATCACCTGATATCAATTAGCATTCCTCCAGTTTGGGGTTGATTTATGATGCCCTTGTAAGGCCCTGAAAATATGAAAGCAGAGAAGCAGTATTTCAAAATGCAGCATAAAATCAACAATAAAATGTATATTTATAACCTGAAAAGTATGATTTCATCTTGGAGAATTACCAACCCAATAGCAGTAATAAGCATGATTTTCATTGTACCATATTGTACTTATTAAGCACTTCAGGGGACTTGTGAATAAATCAAATTGTGGGATCAGTTTTGGATATCTGAACATATTTTTAAATATTGTAAAAATGTGGAAAAGTATCACAACTGGTTATCATTTGTTCATGCTTTCCAAAAGGGTTTTAATCATAAGCTCATTCTTACATCCTCCTACAAGCTGGACTAAGGTTGGAATGGCCCTTAAAGTGAGGCCCTTTGAATAAATGCAGGTTTAATATGGTCAAGAGATAAGATTAGACCCTTCAAAAATCCCTTTCAAATACCACAGATTCTGATTTATGCTCACAAGAGTCAGGGAAAACTAGGTGGTTTAGAGGATGCAGTGTTATCAGAGAATTTAGGGTGATGTACATGCCTGCTTTTGATTTAAATTTTAATAAAAATATTCAGGATGGGAAGTTAAGGCATTGAATTGAAATGGCCCAACTTGCTCTGTTTGCATTATATTGGCTTCCACAAGTCAAGTCAATTCAATCCAACAAGTATTTGTTGACAGTGTACAATGTGTCAGGAACTGTGACAGGTGTAGGGCTACAAAATCAAAAAATAGCAGTTTGGGGGAGCTCTTGCTGGCATACAGATCAGTGTGACAGAGCTGAAGTTCCAGGTTGACCCCAGATTTGGATAGTATTCTGAATTTAGATCAATGGTCACGGATTCCAATGGAAAAGGGACGTATAACTTGGCCTGGTCTGCAGAGATCAATATCCCCAATGAGTTATTTTAGGGTGATCCTAGGTTAAGTCCCAAGTAGCAGTGGGGTTAAGCTAGAGTGTCTGGCAAAAGTAGTCTCAGATGAATGGCTCACTTAATGAGAACCTCCCTAATTAGGAGAAGGTTGGTAACAGGGGCATCTCTAAGAAGCTTTAGGATCAGGACAAATAAACAAGATTTTTTAAAGTCCCAACATTTTATTGACATTACCTTTTTTTATAGGGTTATTAGATCATAGGTTCTATAGCTGAAAGCAAAACAAACCACTTTTGCTTCAGGGTTATATGCATGTCAGGGTGTAAGCCTCCCTCCAGGTTTCTCAGAGGGAATGATAGACACAAGAGAGCTCTAAAGAATTGCATCAGGATGGCATGTCTTGAATTGGAGGTCTGTTCACCAGCCCTGCCCTGGCCCATATCACCCATGCTGGAGACCCAGAGTCTCTGCCTATGAATCCTTGGGTTCTTGCCTACAAAGTAGCTGACCCACAGCTTCTGTAAGCCAAACTGACATCACATATCTGATTCTATTTTCTCTTTACAGTGTTAAAAATTCTGAGAGGTGATGAAGAGCATAGTAAACCAAGTGAAGGGTATGGAGGTTATTTGAAATGTTTTCTATTTGTATTCCAATACATTGCATGTTTTCGGCTCCAAATTTGCTTGGATACCAAATTCTAGTTCTTACTAAACAATGAAATATTGTGATAGTTTTGGAAATAAATATAAAATTGGATGACTGTCTCTCACACTTTACTATTCCATCCTCCCTTGATAACATGCATAGAATAACTATCTTGCCAGAGAAATGCAGACTGTAGACAGGGGCAACATCTCAATTGCAAAGTCTAATAAATAGGACAGACACTTCCAGTGAGTAGATAATTTGAATATCACTTGCATTTGTGTGTGATCATACCAATACTAGGACTGATAATAATGGCTACCACTTGTAAAGTACTTACTTTGTAGGAATATAATTGTGCTATGTATTTTATATAATATCCTCATTTTATTTAATTTGAGTCCCACAATATTTCTATGAATTAGCTATCATTGCATCAGTATACTTGAAATATAAAAACTCTAAAGCTCAGAGAAGTTCACTAACCAGCTTGAAGCCAGAATCTAAAACCAGCCATTTTTCTTCCATAGCCCACCCATTTTTTATTCTTACCCTATGCTGCTTATGTTGAGATAATATGTCAAGGTTTTCTGATATGCTTTTCATGTTTTTACGAGACTGGGAGTGAACCCCTCTGGAAAATCCCTTGATGGTTCATTTGAACCCTGGAAAAATAGACAGTGAGCCAGTGTTTTTCAAATTGTGGATTTTAGCCAGTTAACAGGTCATGAAATCAATTATTAGTGGATTATAACCAGTAATGTTTTAGAAAGGAAATAGAGCATAGAATAGAAAATATCAGAATACATAGAACTGAAGCTAACTATTGTTTTGTAAAACTTTTGGCATATATATGATATAAAAATGTATGATTATATATTATGTATTATATAATTTTTGGCATATATTTTATATAATATTCATGTGTGTGTGCATGTGTGTACTCACAGTATAAGATTTTTTTTTTTCTGTGAATTTCAGTCAAAAAATTTGAAAACCACTGCCTTAGGATATAGATAGGGTGAGCAGGGAGTAAGACTTATGGTGTATAAGAAAGGAAGAAGAGTTTGGGGATATTTATGGGGGTCAAACTAGGGAGGAGGAAGGAGGAAGTCAAAGGGAAGAGCAAGGAGACCCCAGTAGCAAGAAACTGTCACCTATAAGGCTGGGAGGATATACTGGATCAAGGTTGGAACAGAAGGATCTTGACTCTTGTGCTAAGGAATGTGGACTTGATTGTCTGGGAGTGTATGGAAAGCCATCAAACAAGTTTGACTGGGAATGTGACATGACAAAACAGTGCCTTGGATGGATTAATCAGGCCACTGTACATATGATGAACGGGAGGTACAGAGACTGGAGTAAGGTGTACCTTTAGGAGGCTTTTGAAATAATCCAGGTCAGGGACACTGAGTGCCTTGAATGGGGAGAGGGGAGTGGGAAAAAAGAGGTGGGAGATATGGTAAACATGAATGTGGAAGTAGAGGCAAATGACTGGGAGCTAGGCAGAGCCTTTGACTAACATAGAAACAGGGCAAAGGAGCAGGCCTCGAGGGTAAGATAATGAATTCAGTTTGGCATGTGCCCAGTTGATCCACAGGAGGGACATCTAAAGTGGATGACTACAAAGCAGGGAGCCATGGAAACATGAAGCTTGGTGCAATGTAGTTGAGTAAAAGGGCTAACACATAGTCAAGCTAGGCAACAATGCAGCATCCTCTAGATAGGTGCTGACTGACTGGTTGATCTTGGTGACAGTGGTGGGATACATGCATTTTTCGTTGTGACACTCCCTCTATTAATATTGAAAGAGCAATGAGACATTTGTCCACTGGCCTGTGGGATGTTCCAGACTTTGGTATTTTACAACTGCATTAATACAGAGGAATTGGTTTTGATGCAATGATTATTGGTATTTTTAAGCATGGTTATGTTTGTCAAATATCTACTTTGTTTTAGAGAAAAGTCTTCTCCAATGAAATGACTAATGGTCTTAGCATCTTTGGGATTAGCTTCCTTGGGATCCTTGGTCTTAGCATCCTTGGAATGCTTAAGGGTCTTAGCATCCTTATCAACCTTGGTCTTATCGTCCTTGGATACTCCTGATTGTTGTCCTTATCAGGAGAAGGGAGAGGCAACAGCCTACTAGCATTGAAAGTTGCCTAACAGTTGGGCATAAAGGAAATTTGCCTAGGCTCCTCCATGGAGGTCATCCCAAGAGTAGAAACATACTTGGTACCTTGTGATAGGATTATGTCTGCAGATAATGCCTCTTCTAGTTGGATGCTTTTTGTGTGTGTGGTAGAACAGCTTTTATCACTCCTAAGTGAAGTTTAACTTCGTGGCCTCCTTTACAAGCATGAAACCACATGCAATGAAAACACAATTACTTTCCTAAATTTGCCCTTGCTTTGTCTTTTCTGGACCAGGTTTCCTAACAGTATTCAGTTTCTCTCCCTGAATGGATCTTGGTGTTGATGGTAGTCCTTCAGGTAGCGATTGGGCTGATGTTTTCCACCAAAATACTGACTGGTCTCCACAACATGCACATGAACAGGTGAATTTTAGAGCTTCAGATCCTGAGATGTAGTTCTTATTCCTTGATTGGTAGCATGCAAATGACAGGGACCAGGCCCTGGAGGTGGACCCAGGTCTCTAAGCTGCAGCAGTGACATGCAAGGTGACTTGTTCTAGGAGTTCCTGCAGAAACAGAGTTTGGTGATTTGTGGGCTTTTAGCAGACTAGGTTACTTCCTCCGTCGTGTCTACCCTGGTCTCCTAGTCTGCAGACCTTATGGTAAGAAATGCCCAGTAACCAAGAAGCTGAAAGCAAACCCATGGCAGGTTTCTCTGCCAGTCAGTGCATTCCCTAGGAAAGCCCTTGGGGTAAATCCATTTCCCCATAACTGATGAGCTGATTGTCACACCATAAAACCTCATCTTATTAGCTGGAGGAAAATTTCATGAAAGTAAGGGATGTCATTTCCATTAAAAGAGAAAAACCCTGAACATAGTTATCTCTTTGAATATTCTATAACCAATTATTTATTATTTGTGCCTCTAGAAATGTTAAAAATGTATTAGTTAAGCATCAATTGTGAGCTAAGACAAATAAGATGAATGTGTTGTTTGCACACCTTATGATGGTTAAGACATTCCTAGAGTTAGTTTTGTCTGCTGTTAAAAGCCACTCATGGCCCCAGGAATTTAATACCCAGGAACCTGTAGAATGTATGGGGATAAATGATGCCATGTAATGCTTTTGGGGCCTGGAAGGTCAGCACTAGATCTAGAATGTAGGTTGACTTAAGATCGAGAACCAGAGGGCCCTCAAAAGTAAAAACAGTCCTGTTTGGGGAGTACGCGGAGCACTCTATGAACTAATAAATACCAATGAGGGTCAAAATACCTGAAGAATCCCTAGGACAAAGTATACCTCATGCCACTGGCTTTATCTCTGTCTTACAACCATTTTGTGAATTACTGTCTGTGGGAGGCTGAGAGAGAAGGAAGAAAGAGTGTCTAGAATAAATATGGATTATAGTCAGAATAAATATGGGAGTCTGAGACCTTAACCGATATTTGCACACTCTTCTGCCCTCGTGCTCAATGGTCCAGGCAGTTGTGAAGTTCTTAAGGCAATGAGCATATTTCTTTTATCTTTGAGCTCCTAAGGGTTTCTAGTTTCTGGCTCACTGTGTTAAAAAAATTACTGGATAAATGGATCATATAGAATGCCTAATCTTTTAGTTAAATAATTCCAGAAAAGAGGCTAAAACTTCTGCAGGAATTCACTTCAATATATCTGATCTGGGTTTTTTGTTTCATTTTTAAAAAGTGTTCTTAGAACTTATCTACTATAGCGTATAGCATCTATTAAAGGCTTACCATGTGTCATTTATTGGGGTAAGGAGTTTACATTGTATTAAAAGCCTATGTTGTAGGTACTATTTTTATTCTCATTTTTCAGATGAGAAGATAGAGCATGAGCAGGTCGTATAGCTAGAAAGTGATGGAGCCAGGAGTTTTTATTTCAGATTTTATGTCTGTAGAAAAAACATATTAGAGCTTATTCTTTTACAAATAGTCACTTAACTGGCTAGGTTCCTAAGACAAGAATCTATTCTTATCTATTCATAATTTGTCTTGTGTGGTCCTCCATGGCAATGAAGAATGAAGGTCTGCAGGGTTTAGTTACTTCATTGTCTTGAAGACCACTCTGAAGTCATGCACTAAATTTTTTAACTTAAAAAATATAATTTGAAGTTTTGGAGCTCAGAAGACTTAGACATTTTAATTTTGATGTCTCCAGCACCTGACATGCAGCCCGGCAGATCCAGTGTCAGGTTATGATCCCAGGCAGGGTCATGTGGCATATGCCTATGTGAACACCCTCTACACGGATAGTGCATCTAGAGTTGTGTGATGTCAGGCCCTAGTCCCCATTGTGTTCTAGTACCTTTCTGATGTTAAAGGTGCCACACACTGCACCATCTCTCGGTAAGCACAGATTGGTTATTCAAGGATGAGCTCTAGATGCAAATGGACCTGAAACTACACGGTTCCTGAGGCATGGAGTGCAGAGCCCTCTGGATTTTGAGGTGGAAAACTCAGGGGCAGGTGAGGGGCCATTCAAAGGTTTGGTCTGCATCAGAGTCACAAATATGGTGTGTTCTTCCTACTAATTCCCCAGAAACAGCTGCTGGTTGGAACATAGGCATGGTTTCACGAACTTTGCTTTCCATAGTCTCAGAAATTCAGACTTTTAAGAGGGAGTTGTGATGTATTAATATATCATCAGATGTTTCCATGATTGATATTTGTGGAGACCAAGGTCAGGGATAGCAATTTTTCAGGGAATGTTTTGCTTTGTAGTCCCATTACAATAAACAGAATCTCATACACTCTTTGCAATTCTTTTCCACTTCACTTACTCCCACAGTCATTTTTGCATTACCTACTGTGTGCCAAAAAAATGTGCTCAGGCTCCTGCCCTCTAGGAATTTAAGGTCCTCTATCAATGAATGACATTTTTCTTCTGAGGGGTGATTTGCTGAAATTTTATGTATGTGCACTGATTATATATATGCTACTTAAAACTTTAGCTGAACTGTAAGGATAGCCAATAGGACAGTACAACCAATGACTTCTTAAAAGGGAAAATTCTAAATTGTGAATATTTCAACATTTATGAAACTGATAGAATGTATTTTCATTTGGAACCCCCTTGATCTGGCTTGTTGTTTTCTTCTTCCCTGTGTCTCTTGCTGGGGACTCCCTGTGTCTCCCCTGTCTCTCCTCTTCTTCTGACTCTAGGACTTTGGGTCTTTCCCTTTCCCCGTTATCAGTCCTAGCCATATCTTTCACTTACCTGGAGAACTGTATGAACTCCACCTCCTAACCTGTCAAACTCTCAGTAGTGAGTGAGTCTGGGTCTGCACCTGTTATGCTTTTGCAAAATTCTCTGGACAAGCTGAGGCGGAGCCTGTGACTTGTTTCTCCCTTTAGGTTTGGTATTTCAATGGAAGCACCGCATGTGTGGCCAGGAGAGGGATGTGCAGGGGTGGTCATGGCAGGCTGTTGGACCTGGCACCCACAGCAGCCCTGTCAGCATCTGAGTGTCTGGATGTGGATTGTTGTCTTTGGCGAACATCAATAGCACATTGTCAAAGCCCTGCTGGCTGCTGCTTCTCACTGAGGATGCCCGTAACCACCTCCCTCTAGACAGTTGATGTGTGTTCAAGGAATAAAAACTAATATGAATCCAGCATATGGACTGTAGACACAATTGATCTGAAATCTTCATAATCTGAAAAATAAAAGTCAAATTTTTTTTCTGCATTTTTTAAAAAAATAGACAAGATATAAAACATAGCTGAACTTGTGAGATGGCTTTGGTGCTCCCTTCCCCCCACTGTGAGTCTCTGACTTCTTTAATGAAACAGGGTCAGAGTGCTCAGAGATGTGTGGTAAGGTCACAGTTAGGCCCTCTAGTAAGTCATTGATTCAACTGACTTGGGGTATATATTCTGTTTGCTATTTGTATAGGATCTCATGTAATACCACTACAGTTTCTTTCTGGTGCCCTAACTTAACATCACGGAGCTCGGGAGCTCTCTGACTTTTACCTCTCTTCTGTGAGGCCTCCAGTTCTTTGGCTTCCTTTGTGATGATTTGTTGTTTTCCCTAGCATCTCTCTGCTTTCTCCCTTTCCTCCCTTCCCTGTAGGCTTGAAACTGAGATTCTACTTCCTCGGGTGCAGTAAGCTGCAAATCTTCCGTAATTCTGGAAAACAAGCTGTTGTATTTGGGATAGAAGCATTTCAATTTTTGTTAGAAATCAGGAATGTGTGTGTCATTCATTCAGTCATGTATTTGACAATTATGAAATTATTCAGTACCTTTTATTTGCCAGAGAACATTCTAGAAGTTCGGAATACAGGGTTAAAATCTCTGCTAGACCAAATAGAAATTGGTACTATTTTCTCCTTGTTCTTCAGGCATGGGTGTGGCTTATGTCTCAATTAAAGTGAGCTGAGAGGAGAGATTGCCTTCTGTCAACCACACAGGCAGTAGAATTCACACAGGCTATGGGTTTCTCCCCATCTCCTTTAGAGTTGCTCAGGCTGATGGTAATTTTGAGGGGCCAGAAAAATTTGGGATCCTTGCCTACCCCAAGGGTAACAGTGTATTTGCAGAGTACCTGCTATCTGAAGCCACGTGGGAGGACTGGTGTCCTGAGATAGTGTATTTAAAGTGTCACCTATTTTCCAGGATGGGCCAAATGGCAATTTCATGTCATTACTTGGCAGGGAGGGAAAGGATTAGCCTATAAAGCAGGTAACTAAATATGATTTCATTTTAAATCTTTTCAGTCTTCTCACAAATAAAAATACATTCTTGTCAAACTAGGAATCCTAACTTTGGGTTTAGAAATATATGCAGGGACATAATGTAAATGTACATTGATATTTTCAGTACTATCTCAGCACAATTGACATTTAGCTTGACTTGCAATTAAACTCTGACAGCAGTTTCCAACACTAAAATTTTGTGTGGCCAAGTACACCAAAAGAAAGCCCGGGAAAGTCTTAACCTTGAGTTTGCTTTCTGTTAAAGGGAGTGTTTTTATGGATTTTATTAAAGATCATGCTTGTAAAAAGAATTGGGTGCATTATTTTGCCAAAAAATAACTTGAAAAGTAGTTTTTCCTCTCGCCCCTCCCACTGTATATGAACCTGAGAAAGAACAAATGTGATGCTGTGCTAGGTAAGAGACATGGGGCTGCGGATGGTCTGGAGAGCCTTGACGCTACCCAGTTCAGGTCAGATGCACCTGGATCTTTTTCAGGGGTTGAGATAGAGGGGCTTGGAGTTTTTTGGCCTGCTTGATTAACTAACGGCATCAAATGAAAGCAGGCCAGGGCTTGGCTGTGAATTTCACTACCCTCTGCAGACTCATCTATAGTCCTCCCACATTGAGTGGAAGCACAGGCTTCTGTCTTTCATGTGATTAATCTGCTTTTCTATTGCACACTCTGGTTTCTCCCATCATGATCCCTGGGAAAGAAGAAAGGTCCAGTCTCTCTTTCGGCCCCTCAGGAAAAGCCTACCTTATTCTCTTCTCAGCTTCCTACAGCAGCCAACGCTTCAGGCTTAGAAAGAAAAAGAAAACCCTAAAGGAGAGTGATGTCTTCCAGAATTATTATGCCCACATTTAAGGCCTGACTTGGGTTAGCATGAATTGAAAGATCAACAGGCGTATATATATATATATATGAATATATATATATATATATTTTTTTTTTTTCCTGAGGAAAATGTGTCCTTCTTACTCTTTTTTTTTTTATTATTATACTCTAAGTTCTAGGGTACATGTGTACAACGTGCAGGTTTGTTACATATATATACATGTGCCATGTTGGTGTGCTGCACCCATTAACTCATCATTTATATTAGGTATATCTCCTAACGCTATCCCTCCCCCAACCCCCTCCCCACAACAGGACCCGGTGTGTGATGCTCCCCTTCCTGTGTCCCAGTGATCACATTGTTCAATTCCCACCTATGAGTGAGAACATGCGGTATTTGGTTTTCTGTTCTTGCAATAGTTTGCTGAGAATGATGGTTTCCAGCTGCATCCATGTCCCTACAAAGGGCACGAACTCATCTTACTCTTTTTGGCTGGGTGGAGTAGTGGGATGTGTATGGGGAAATGCAATGACAGGGTGTACTGTGTGTTTCAGAGCTTTATCAATATGAGACATAATCCAGGAGTAGAACTTATGTCTACTCCCACCCCTTAGGCCTCTAGCAGAATTTGTGGAAGATGAAGATAAGGCTTGAAATATTCCAGATAGGACTCACTGAGACGACTTCTCCTTCCTCCTCCTCCTCCTCCTCCTCTTCTTCTTTTTCTTCTTTTTTTTTTTTTTTTTTTTTAACAGAATCTTACTTTGTCGCCCAGGCGGGAGTGCAGTGGTGCCATCTTGGCTCACTGCAACCTCCACTTTTTGGGTTCAAGTGATTCTCCTGCCTCAGCCTCCCAAGTGGCTGGGACCACAGGTGTGTGCCACCACTTCTGGCTAATTTTCTTATTTTTAGTAGAGATGGGGTTTCACCATGTTGGCCAGGCTGGCCTTGAACTCCTGACCTCAAGTAATCTGCCCCTCTCAGCCTCCCAAAATGCTGGGATTACAGGCATGAGCCACCACACCCAGCCCTCACTGAGACTTCTAATGTAAGTTGCTAACCTTGACTGAGTCAGTATTAAGTACTAGGTATTGTGCAGGTACTTCATGTGCATCTTATTTAATTTTTACAAGACCCATGGGTGGCAGGTACTATTGGCACCATTTTCCAGATAAAGAAAATGAAGTTCTGAGCAGTCAAATGACATGTCAAGATCACCCAACTGGTAAGTGACTTAGGGGGGATTCCCACCTTCCTTAAAGATTTTTGGGTTCTGCCAGTGAGGATCTCATAATGTTGTTGATAGAAATGTCAAGATACCCTCGAGTATGCTAGCTGCAAATGTCCTGTTATACATCCCTGATGCCAGATGATGGTTGGCGTTGTTGAGAACAGCTCCAATACCAGAGAGGAGGACATAAGGCGTATATGTAAGGAGCGTCTATGATAGAATTCAAAACAAGCAGGACACAGGCAGAGGGTCTTACATAGTATCCTTTCATAACTGGGATACCTGTCTTTTTGTGAAGAGGGCAGCAGCTACTTTTCATTTTTCTGAAAACTTAAGGTTGTAGGGAGGCCAGGGGCTTGACAAAGCAAGCATGTGTGTGTGAAATACTGACACTCAGGTCTGTGTAGGTGTATGTGTGTGCAAGGGCACTGATGCTGGTTGGAATCCTTTTCCATCCAGAACCCAGTAAACCTCAGAGGGAGGCTTCTTGGCTAGACTCTATCTCCCAGCAGAGAGAGATACTGGTAGCCATTAGAGGTGATTCCATGATAATGATTGGAAACCCAGCTTCATAGGCTCACTCATTTCACAAACCCAGAACTATGTCATGGACCAAAGAACACGGGGACAGAGTGAACTATGAGAAAACCTGCAAATCTAGGCAAAGGCTGAGGGAATTTCAGATTTATTTCCAATAAGATGTGAAAGTCAGGCTTAAAAGATACTTGATCTAGTATGTTCATACTTCATGTAGCTTAGAATAAGCTGTTCAACAGTTTCATACTTCATGTAGCTTAGAATAAGCTGTTCAATAGTAAACTGCATGCTCAACTTGAGTAAGGATCTCTGCTCTACTGCTTTATAAATGAGACGAGAATGTGGTTTGTGGCATCAGCATCAACCGGAAGGTTGTTAGAAATGCAGAGTCTTAGGTCCCACCCAAGACCCACTGAATCAGAGTCTGCATTTAAAAAAGATCCCCAGGTAGGTTGGATGCACAGTGATGTTTGAAAACTACTCTGCTAAAACATACTAAACAATAGCACAATGCACCAAAGATATTGATTAGTGGTCTCAACCCTGGCTGAATATTTCAATCTTTGGGTGGCCCCACTCCAGACCAATTATATCAGTTTTTTTTTTTTGGAGTAGGGGCCAGGCACTGGCATTTAAAAAAACTCATAGGGTGCAGCTATGATTGAGAATGCCCTGATTTAGATGGTGGGTGCCCCACATGAGTGGATAAATGTTGCTTTATTGACTGGAGTTCTGAAAGAGTTGGCCCTATGACATGATACTACTTAACATGTCTGTTAGTGATTTAGGAGAGTACGTATAAGACATACTGATTCCATCTGCCAGTGATAGGGGATTGCACAATATAGTTAGCTAATATCCTGAAATTCAGCAGGACTAAAATGCTAAGTGATTGTGACAAGAGTGGAAAAAGTGTGGACAAGTGTGAAGGTCCTACTGATTCTCAGAGGACATTCATCCAATCATAACAAGAAATTGTCCAGTGAAGAATGGTTCAGCGATGGAGAGCTGTGATTAAAAAGGCAGAGAAAAATCAGAGCATGAGAAATGTAAAGGAGAAAGAAATCATTACATAGCCTTCCCCTGGTACTTGATATTGGTTAGGACTTTCTATTGGCATCACCCAAGTTAGGATGCTGGAATTGAAGTGCAATTATGATGAACTTTGGATATTTCAGGGGAGACTAATAAATATTAGGCGTAAAAAAGCAAAAGAGGCTGCTTTTATTTAGTATGTTGAAAACAAGACTAAGGGGAGAACTTAACATTTTTCACATACAGGAAAATGTGCTTTTACATGAAAGATAGTGATTAGCTGATCTTTTACCAGAAGGAGAAGAGAATAGCGAATAGACATTAGGAAGAAATTTCTAACATCAAAAGTGGGCAGTCTCTGAAAAAGGTTGGGGAAACGAAACCTGTATCTGCTAATGTTGCTTCGGGGCCCAAGAGGCAAAAGGTGGTCTTCATGAGAAATCTGGAATGTAAGGCCCCCTGCCAGTGGGGAATAAAAGCCTCCGGTAAGTTTTGCTCTACATAGAAGGAATGAGATGCTCTGGAATCCTGAAAACATTGATGAAGTTAGTGCACCATAAATCTGCTAAACACCTGAGACAACTTTGATTTCTGCATATCCATTCTTAACCAAGTAGGACTATAAGAAAACTTCTTTATCCTGATAAAGGGCATCTACAGATGCCTTTCAGCAAACATCAGACTCGATGGAAAACATTTGAAAACATTTAAAAATATTAATATGTTATTTTAATTGGATAAATCATAATTATCTACATTTATAGGGTACAGTGTGATATTTTGATATGTGTATAGAATATGGAATTATTGAACCACACTAATTAACATATCCATCACCTCACTAACATCATTTTTTTGTGTGTGGTGAGACCTTTGAAGTTTACACACTTAGCTATTGTGAAATATATACTACATTACTATTGAATATAGTCACCCTGCTTTTCAATAAACTGCAAAAATGTATCCCTACTGTCTAACTAAAACTTTATATCCTTTTTACTATACTCTCCCAGTCTCCCTGCTGCCTCTGGTAACCACCATTCTACTCTCTACTTCTATGAGTTCAAGGTTTATAGATTCTGCAAATAAATAAGATTATACAGTCTTTGTCTTTCTGTGTCTGGCTTATTTCACTTAGCATAATGTCCTGTAGGTTAATTCATGTTGTTGCAAATGACAGGATTTCTTTCTTTCTTTCTTTTTTTTTTTGGAAACTGAGTCTCGCTCTGTCGCCCAGGCTGGAGTGCAGTGGTGCGATCTGGGCTCACTGCAAGCTCCCAGGCTCACGCCATTCTCCTGCCTCAGCCTCCCGAGAATAGCTGGGACTACAGGCACCTGCCACCACGCCTGGCTAATTTTTTTGTATTTTTGGTAGAGACGGGGGTTTCACCGTGTTAACCAGGATGGTCTCGATCTCCTGACCTTGTGATCCACCCACCTCGGCTTCCCAAAGTGCTGGGATTACAGGCGTGAGCCACTGCGCCTGGCCGGGATTTCCTTCTTTTTGTGACTGAATAAGTATTTTATTGTGTATATATGTCACATTTTCTTTATCCACTTACCTGTTGATGGGCACTTAGGTTGATTCCATATCATGACTATTGTGAATAATGCTGCAGTGAACATGGGAGTGCAGGTACTCTTCAACATATTGATTTCAAATCCTTTGGATATGTACCCAGACAGAGGATTGCTGGAGCATATGGTAGTTCTATTTTTAGTTTTTTGAGGAACCTCCTTACCAAAATGGCTGTACTAATTTGCATTCCCATCAATATTGTACGAGGGTTTTCTTTTCTCCATATCCTTGCCAACACTTTTGTCTTTTTAATAGTAGTTGTTCTTTTAGGTGTGAGGTAATATCTTATTGTGGTTTTAATTTACATTTGCCTAATGATTAGTGATTTGAGTATTTTTTCGTGAATTGTTTTCCATTTGTATGTCTTCTTTTGAGAAATGTCATTCAGTTATTTTCCCCATTTTATAATTGGATTATTTGTTTTCTTGCTATGAGTAGTTTGAGTTTCTTACATGTTTTGGATATTACATCCTCATTAGATGTATGGTTTGCAAATATTTTCTCCCACTCTGTGGATAGTCTCCTCACTTTGTTAATTTTTTCCCTTGCTGTACAGAAGCTTTTTGGTTTGATGTAATCTGTTTTGCCTATTTTTGCTTTTGTTGCCTGTGCTTTTGGGATCGTATTTAAAACATCAGTGCCTGGACCAGTGTTGTAGAGCTCTTTAACTTATGTTTTCTTTCAGTGGTTTTATACTTTCAGGTCTTACATTTAAGTATTTAATCCATTTGCATTTCTTTTTGTATATGGTGTGAGATAAGGATCCAGTTTCATACTTCTGCATGTGGCTAGCCAGTTTCTCAGTACCATGTATTAAAGAGACTGTCCCTCTCTCTCATTGTATGCTTTTGGCACCTTTGTTGAAATTCAACAGACAATAAACACATGGATTTATTTCTGAGCTCTCTATCCTGTTACACTGGTCTATGTATCTGTTTTTATGCCTGTACCATTCTGTCTTGAAGGTCGTGAACAAGACAAAGTTGCCTCTGTCACCACTTCTGTTCAATTGTACTGGCATTCCCAAACAATGTGTAATACAAGAAAAATAAATTATATGTATATAAGCCTTAGAAAGGAAGAAACAAAACTATAATTCACAGATGATATGAATAACTAGGGTTGATTAGAAAACCATAATGAATCTTTAAGGAAATGACTGGAATTACTAGCAGAGTTTGACAATGTTGTTGGATATAAAAATCAATTTAATAAAATCAACCACATTCCTACATACCAACTACAATTGAAAACTAATTTTAGAAAGATAGCATTTATCACAGAATAAAAAAAATTAAAAAACTAGAGTTTTGCTTCCAGTAATGGCTGACTAGACTATTCCAGACCAATCTTTATAGAAAAGCTAGATAACATACAGAAGGTTGTTGGAAGGTGCAGAGAGAATTTTCAGGATCAAGACCTGGAGTAAGAGGGAAGCCACAAGAGAAGTGAGTTTAGCATTTGGGGGTTGCTTTTCATCTTGAGGTGAATGCAGATTCTAAAATCAAAAGCAATGGCTGAGAGAGTCAGAAGCTGGCCAGAGCGTTCAGCACTCTAAACAGGGCTGGAGTGACAAAAGGAATAGGTCAAGCCCCATTGAGAAGGAGGTGCTCTGATAAACACCCCAGGCTTTCAGTTGGGACCCTAAAGGATTATATGCTAGGAGTAAGAGTGAACCTGAACAAGTCAAATCCTCACAGGACTAGAGCTCAAAACAGCCTAATTTTTATTGGATTAAGGTGATTTGCTCCTACCCTAACTGTCTGCAAAATTAACTACAAAATTAAATAATTTCTGGAGAATAATAACATCATTCAGAGTAGTATATTACTTCTATAATTTGTCCTACAATTGGTATGCTATCAAAAATAATTGGGTATACAAAAATATAAGTGTATTAGCCCATTCTCATACTGCTAATAAAGACATACCTGAGATTGGGTAATTTATAAAGGAAAGATATTTAATTGACTCACAGCTCAGCATGGCTGGAAAGGCCTCAGGAAATTTACAGTCATGGCAGAAGGGGAAGCAAACACATCCTTTCTCACATGGTGGCAGGAAGGAGAAGAATGAGAACTGAGCAAAGGGGAAAACCCCTTGTGAAACCATCAGATCTCCTGAGAACTTACCGTCATGAGAATAGCATGGGGAAAACCACCCCCATGATTTAATTACCTCCCACTAGGTCCTTCCTATAACACATGGGGATTATGGGAACTACAATTCAAAATGAGATTTGGGTGGGAGCGCAGCCAAACCATATCACTAAGACCTAATCAAAAAACAAGAGAAAAAAGATACAATACAAGCATACTGAACAGAGAGATTCAGTTATTAGAGTTAACAGATATGGAGTTTAAAATAACTGAGATCAGCATATTAAAAGAGCTAAAATAAAATATGGAAGATGTTGGCAAAGAATAGGAAACAAGGAGCCGAATGGAAATTCTAAAATGGACAAATGCAATACTAAATTTAACAACACAATGGAAGGATTTAACAAGTATACACAGCAGATGAGAGAATGAGTAAACTGGAAGATAGATCAGAATACAATATCTCTACTGAAGTATGAAATGATAAAGGATGGACATGGGCAACTATAGAAAGAGCATAAGAGGCGTATGAGACAGAGTGAAAATGACTAACAAAAGTTAGTGAGGGAGAATGTGGCAGAAGCCATATTTGGAGAAGTAACAGCTGAGAATTTTCTAAAATAGATGAAAGACTTCAAGCCACAGGTTCAAGAATTGCTGTAATCCCTAAGCAGAAAAAAAAAATAAAAAAACCGTATCTGGGTACATTTTCTTATTTCTTTGATTCCAATATTTCTTTTAGCTCAGCCGTCAGTCTTGCTATTGCTCCTATGAAGGCACACATTTTTTTTCCCTCTGAGTTGCCCTACCCAATAGGTATATTGGCATATGGGTAGGAAATAGATTACATGAATAGAATAGAGAGATCACAAATGGACCCATGAATACATGGAATTTGTTATGATTATTTGGCAAAGTGAAAGCAAAAGTATATGTTTTTAATAAATGATGTGGAGACAATTGGTTATCCATTTGGAAAATAAATGAAATTTGACTCCTGCTTCACATAATATTTAACAATTAATTTCAGGTACATCAAAGACCCTAATGTGAAAAAGGCAAGACTATAAAGTTAATATGAGAGAATTATTGTGATATTATGGTAGAGAAGGACACAAGACACAAAATAATAACCAGTGAAGGGACATATTGCTGAAATTAGTTTACAATTTCAATTTCTATTCCTTAAAATACATCAAATTAAGAATATACTTTCATTAAAAGACACCATACGTTGAGTGAATGTATTATCCAGAAGATACAAATTCCTACTAATCAATAAGAAAGAAAAACAACATTATAGAAAAATGGGCAAATGAAATAAAGAACAATTTTAAAGGATCAATTTCACATGAAAAACGAGTCAATGGACAATTTCATTACTAGTCAGGGAAATGCAAATTGAAACCTACTATTTTATACTCCACTCTTTAACAATACCAAGTTGTAACTAGGACCTGCAGATACAGAAATTCTCATCCACTGCTATTGGGTGTAGAAACTGGTATACCATTTTGGAAATGACTTTGGCAACATCGAATTATGAGCATACCCTATGACCCTATGACCTACCAATTCCATGACCAGATAGCTACTATAGAGGAGATCTTGCATGTGAGACACAGATGTTCATAATGACACTTTAAAATTATGAACAAAATATGTAACATATTTATATAGTTGTTCATCAATAGAAAGATGTATACTCATATGCTGGAATACTATACAGCCATAAATATGAAATAATCTTTATGTGCATCAACAGGGACCAAGTTCACGAACATAATATTGAATACAAAAAGCAAGTCACTAAAAAGAACATATTGCTATAATTTCATAATTGTAAAGTTCTAATATAGACAGTTGAATTACATATTGTTTAGGGATACCTGCACAGATGGTAAACACTATAAATTATCAGAATTCAATATAGTGGTTACCTTTAAAGAAGAGGAATGGGTTGCATTCAGTGATATGTAAGTGGCTTATGGGGTATGGTAATGTGTGGTTTCTTGGAATGGATGATGGGTGTCCATATTAAAAAATACTGCAGCAACTTTTCTTCTCTGTGTGGAGCTGGATGGTATTGCCCAGTGAACCTGTAATCACCGACATCCTGGCAAAGGGTGTGCATCTGAGCAAGCTAAATTAGTTGAGCCAAAGTTGGTTTTAGCTAAGTTTCCAATTGTGATTTTCCTTTGGTTGCACTTCTCTTAAAAATGACCAACTCACATTCGTTTGAAAACACACCTAACTCGTGACATTCAAGTCATTTGTGACCCAATTGCTGAAATATGACCTGGGTATAGCTACTTGTTTCATGAAATCGTTGGAGACTATTTAGGACACCATTTAAAGATGTTCTGCTTTTGCCATGCCCAATAAATTCTGAAAGATTTGGCATGATTCAGTTTTTCTAAGCTGAAGGCCCCCATCCAAGATCAAGTTATGGTTTTTGCTCCATTTGGATTCCATGAATGTCATGATTTCACCCTTCTGCACTGCATATTGTTTTATATCAGTTCTCCTGAGCTCAAGGGAACACCCTTCAGTCCAGCTGCAGGAGCCCAGGGAAGCTCCCATCCAGAGGTTTGGAAACCTCTCTCTGAAAGAAGAGCTCGGTGTCTCACAGTGTCTGTGAAAGCACAGTGGCTTTCAGTTCAAAGGTGACCCTTCCCTACCCTCCTAAGATCATCTGCTGTTTGTACAGGCTACTGGTTCTTCATCTAATCGTTTGGAGTAAATGAGGGTGAAGACCTGGAGGGTGTGTGTGTTTGTGATAGGGTGTGGGAGACTGAGTTTTCGTGAAGACTCGGTTTTATTTATTGTTTGTTTACCCCTGCCTAATCCCCTATAATTTGTAATCCTCCCAATGAACCTTTCCCCGTCTTGGTAAAAATATAGTGAGTGATTTTAGCCTTCATCTCCTTCCTAGTGTTTTGGTGCTAGTATATACTTTGAACAAAGTATATCCACCTAAAAAATCAGGGGAGGAGAGGAGGTTGCAGGCAGCTCCCTTGGGTAAGGGCAGGAGTGAGTAGTGGGAGGAGAGAAGGATTGTTTGCGTTTTCTAAAGAGAGCTGCAAATGCTGCTTCTGAAATCCTTGGTGGATAAGCCTTGCTTATTTCCTTCTGAAAATTTTGTGAATTACTGTGTTGTCCTTTATTATGCTAGCAGCAGTAGTGGCCGCTCAGGTTTCTAATAAGGAGGAGACATTGCCTCATGGCCTTATGAATTTCTGGAGGTGAAAGAATGTAAACTAAGGCCCCATGTCCCCACCTCAGACCTTATTATGGCCTGACAGCTGGGAAAAGCATAGGAAGCAATTAAAACACCCTGTATTAGTCACAAAAGGAGATCCCAGCCCCAGCCAACAGTGAAAGGAGCAGATCTGCAAAAGAGTGTGTGTGTGAGAGAGAAGAGTGAGCCAGAACAGTTAAAAATGGAGAGATCCTACCCAAGTACTTGCCCAATTAACTTCAGCACCTGTCTGGTTGGAAATGGTTTGTAAATGCATTAATTGAAAGGGGTGTGTATGTGTTTGGTTGGGGCAGGGGAGCAGTAATTCAACAATCCAGAAACCCAGAGAAGGAGAGGGAGGAGGAGTGGAGCCGAGCAGGGACCACTGGAAAACCATCATCCCAGAGGGGGCCCTGGTGCCTCCTCTCTGTCCTGCTGAAGGGGCTTCTTTGCTGGGACCTCTGGAGGGCAGAGAGCCTGTGACAGCTAAATCACTGGATGCCCAGGAAAGAGGCTTGTTTTTGCTTGGCCTGCTTCTGTTTTATAGCCTGATGGATTTTGGCTCTCTCTTTTCCTCTTCAGAGGCCTACAATCCGCACCAAATGTTTCACATTACTCAGTGTGAAAAACCTCCTATTCTTTCAGATTTTTTACAAGTTCATACATCCTTGGAAACTCGATATTCCATATTTCATTCTGCTTTGTGGATGTCATTGTGAGGGATGCGGGTTCACATGCAACAGGCCTCTTCTGGCTTTGATCAGCTTGACCGCAACTAATTGTAAATGGAGAACAAATGAAAGAAATATTTACAAATTTCATGGGAATTCAGGCGGGGTCTAAGCCTTTCCTAATGCCTCCATTCACAGTAAATGTTTATTGAATACTTTGACTCTACTGTGCACTTCAATATTTATATAGTATTAGGTTCTAACTTGTTCCGAGGGGATCCAAAGAATTAGTAAAATGACCTTCCCCTTCTCTGCTCTACCCCCTTCCCCTCCTGCAAACTTCCTTTCTTTCGCATTACAAAATCTGTTGCTGCCTAAAGAAAACCAACTCAAATTCCAAAGCTACAGCTGTAAGAAGGAGAAGGAGAAAAAGGGGTGGGGAGGAGGTGTTAAAAAAGAGACCGGAAAATTTAAAACAAATTTTGAGTTGCATAGTCGAGTTGGGAAAAATCAAACGAAAATGTTAAAGATTTGTTCAAAATAAAGTCATAAATGCCTGGAGCCAAGTTCAACAGCTGCTGGGTCAGGCAGGCTAAAGCCTGAGAGGCAGCACCAACTAAGAGCTGAATATTATGCAATTAATCAGCACTTGCCTGGTTATAAAGAAACATGTATAACCCTGTCGGAAGATTTTAAATGGAGGCCTTGCCTTTCCTAAGCACACTTTCCCAGAAGAATTTCTGTTCACTCAGGAAGCAAGCTACCTTCATGGCTTCTCCCTGGAGGTTTTGGAGAGGAGATGCTCTAAGGCTGGGACAGGGTCAGCTGCCTCCCTCCAACTCCCCTACCTAGTGGCGTATGCTGGAAGCCCCATCAGACATTACCTTCTTCCCACTGCTATCATGAGCTGCCTGCACTTACAGGGCAGCTTGGACAGATGACAGGCCAGATGCTGAAGGGAGGAAAGGAGGTGACCTCTGTCCAGAGAGCCCTTTTGCTATCACCTTCTTGGATGGCCAGTGTGTCTGGGGTCTGCCAACATCATCATAATAAATGCTCTAACAACTGCTCTTTTAATGAGGAACATTTCACATCTGTGTCTGCTGTACCCTGGGTCTGTTCCACCCCAGGAGTCGTAAAAGTCAGGCTAGATTCTGTTATCTATGGAGCCTGGCTTAAGCTGCCATTCTCCATCTTTCCACTCAGATATGAAAGGCAAGATTCAAGGATCACAGAAACTAGAGGGCGAGTGACCTCAAACAACCCCAAATGTCTGATGATACAGGGGCATGTGGCAGAGGGCAATTGGAAGTGGCTTAGGATAGATGGCTGGAAACAGAGTGGCAGGCAGCTGAACAGAGGAATGGGACTTTGGAGAAGGAAGTCAATGCCGAAGCTGATACAAAACGAGCATGACATCCCAAAGGAGGGTTTGGGGTATTTTATTGGTACAAATTTCTTTATAAAATCCAATTTTAACTTTTACTCTTTGAGGAGTCATTGATTTCACTGACATCAAGAAAGCCTTTTTTATGAGCACAAAAATCTGAAATCAAAGTTATTGGCTTTTAAAATCAAGGCTTTCTGTGTGTTTTGGTTTCATGGCATTGAGAAAATCCTTATCCATAAACATCAGCAGCTTCAAAAATGAAAGACTTCAACATTTCACTTTGCGGTTTTGATTCTTTTTAAACTGATCTAGAACCTTGAAGGAGGATTATGCAATATTTTTGTTTCAGAATTCAACTGTTGACATTTCCTAACATAATTATAAAAGTCAGAGAAGCATCCCAAAATTGTAAATGGTAAAACTATCTATATAAATACAACATCATAATAAAACATGTAAAATGTTTACTGTGTATGTATAACTATGATGTATTGAAAGTGTGACTGACATTTAATTAAGCACAACATATGCATTCAATATTAACAATGTCCTAATTTGCCTAGTTTTATATGAATGGACTTTCACAGTTCTGATTTTGTTTTTTTAAAGGAAATGTCTGGTCTGGTTATACGCAGTCTATGCAAAGACCTGTTTATAAAAATTCCCTTTTTATTTCATAAGCTATAATGTGTGATATATGTGGACATTCAGATGCTTTTGTTAGCGTATCAAACCATTGGGGATGACTTTTTTTCCAGTGATGGGTGTCTGGATAAAATGACAGATTCACGATTTTATTTATTCATTCCTGTGGTCTTTTCTGCCATAGACCCAGACTTCCAAATCCAGGGAAGGGAAGGAAAAAGATCTGGCACAGAAAGAAATTAACCCTACTTTGCTAGATCTCTTCTGTGGGGAGAATCTCCTTCTCTCTGACACTGTCAGAGAACAGCACCGCATGTAGACAACCTTGTTCTTTCACTTCCCAGCCAATACCGTTTTCTGAAGAGCATTCTTCTCCTCATCCTAGGCTCTCATTTGTGGAAATTTTAGGCTGCCCTCTTGAAGACCTTGCTTTCTCTCTCAAGATTTTAGGAGTACAGGGCATCATGTTAAGCTTCTTCCAGCCTGGATGGAGGAATGCCGTGCGCTACTCGGCCCCTGGTTTCACTGTGGTCCTCAATAGATTAGCATTGAGCAAGACTGAATGGCTGTCAATAGATCAGTAACTGGAGTTGTGCTAAACATCTAGAAACCAGTCCCTGAAAATCCCAAATCTGGCTAGACTGGCCCTGAGCAATGTCCGTTTCACGCTCCTTCCAATTCTCTTCTTTTACCACCGGGGCTGCCACCTCTTGTCCCCAGGAGTCCTGTTTTTCTTAGATGCCCTCTTCCCATCAAAACATCCTCTTTGAGCCCTGTTTACCAGTAAATGTCACTGGATAAGAATAACAAACTTTTCATTTTGAAAGAAGACTTGCAGTAGGGAAAATGGACCGAACCGGAATGGTGGGATAGTGCCACAGATCAGGGGCAGCTTGGAAGAGACCTGACTGACCATGTGCAAGCAGCGTGTCCTACAGGTGGTCATTTACTGGGGACGGGGGTCTTGTGAGTAAGGAAGTGCTCTGTAGATTCAAGGGGCAGGAGGGAGTGGTGCTTAACAACTTCAATTTTGGAATCGGACAGCCAGGTCAAATCCTGTCTTTGTTACTTATTACCTGTGTGGTGGGTGAGTTTCCCCAACTGCTGTCTGCTTTGGATTTCTCATCTATAAAACTGGGCTAATGATAGCGCCTACCTCATAGCTTTGAGAAGTGAATGAGTTAATACATAAAGAATATTTTGAATGGCATCTAGCATATAATAAATGGTACATCATTATTAGCTGTTTTTATTGTTTCAGGAGGCAGGAGGCATTTTCTTTACCAAAGCATTAAATTCCTACTGCCATCTTAGCAACAGGAATGTTTATTGAAGTTAGATTTCTTTACTTTGTTAAAGAGATCCTCTACTAAGGACCTTTCCTGGATTAACAATCCTATCAATTTAGCACTCGGGATTATTGGTATATAAATGTTTTAGTTATTTCTTATGAATTTTAATCCAATGCTATATTTATTTTTAACCATACATGTATTTTAACTATGAATTTTCCTCCTTAAGAACTGAGGGGGGAAAATCCACCTGCAATGCATTTGCAGAAGAATGCTCAATTAGAAAGATCTTCAAACTTGCCCTAGCAGCACAGGTATCCTTAGATCAGTTTTCTTCACTGTCCCTCAACCAAGAAAATGACCTTTTCCTTAATTATCTGTTCTAAAGGTGGTGATCAAAATTTTTCAGTGGTCAGACATCAAATGTATTGTTCCGAAACAAAATGAGAGGCCTTGTTAATCAGCGTTCATTAATGGAAGCAGAAAGAGGTGAATGCGGAGCAGTGTTATTTACCTTTCCTATTAAGAACTTGTCTGGAATTTCATAAACAAGGTACAGAAGACACTTATTCTACTTGTAATTTGAGCTATGAAAATTGTCCTATGTCTAGTGCAACCAGCATTAAATACACACACACACACACACACACACACACACACACACACACACAAAATTAAAAGAAGAAAAAGAAAGCTAGCAGCTTGCAAATGGTGCCTCTTTGCACGAAAGGACCACATTCCACAATGTGGCTTATGGGACTCCACCTGTATTAAGCTGAGCAAAATGAGGGTGACCCATAGACAATAGATTTCTTTATTGTATTGTTTTGACACAGAACAAGTGACATTCCTCAGGCCCCTTTTCATGTTACAGTCTGCCACAAAATACGTCTGTACTCTTTTTACCTGCAGAACTGGGTTATATCAACTCCATCACTTTTAGGCTTATCTGATGACAAATGAAAATTGATACTGGTGGGGAGGCTAATGACAAGCTGGTTACCAGACAACCATTCACCTCTGTTTCAAAGTGCTTTGAGCCATTTCAGTTTAAAACTGGAAAAATGTTTATGAGCAACAATATACTCACATTTCCATAAATACATTTATACAAGAAAAATGGGAAACTGTGGACATACGTGTTCTTTACATAATATATAATATGTACCAATGCAAATATTAGACATTATATTATGATTATGTGTGCATACGGATTTCTTTTGTACACCTGTTTATATGTTCTAACGTTACTTTATCTGCGTATATTTATGTGGATATAGGTATGTGTGTAGTCAAAGCATTTTTTAAGACACTCTGGAAATAATGCGTATGTTGCTATAGAATGAACACAGTGCCTAAACCATTGATTGTGTGAATACTGCTCATATAATGTGTAAGTTCTATGTGCTTCTATGTTTCACAATTGCTGGAAAAAGGAGGAGTTCTTAGAATATCTTCTATAATACTCCTAGTGATACCATGATTTCATTTTCTTCGAATACAGCACGAAATAGATTTGTACCTTATTTCCCCCTGAGCACTGAGAAAATTATACACTCTACCAAATAGCAAGGAAATAAGGATCTGTTGAAACAATCTATTTTACATATTTTATGAATGATTACACAAGCATTATATAAATATGCAGTAATTACATATGCTAATACATACTTTCGATATATCTAAGTTTTCAACTGCAGATATTTTCTAGCATGCTTTCCTATAGTTACATTTACTCTGTATGGAAATTGTATCTTAGCTTTAGCCTTGGATAAATTTCAAAGAATCACAGATCACTGGAAATGGCTTCAGATGCCACTGAATACAGAGATGGAAAACTGGCAGCTAGCGTGCCAGATTTTGCCTACAATATATATTTTTTGGGGCATTCGGTGTGTGTGTGTGTGTGTGTGTGTGTGCACATGTGTATGCTGAACAGTTTTATTGAGGTGTAACTGACACACAATAAACTGCACATACACCATACAGTTTGATATGTTTCAATAAAGGTACACACCTATGACATCCATCATTTGGATAAAGGTATATACAATGTTAAATTGTTTATCCTAAAGCTGCTTCCTTACTTCTTTTAACTTTGGCCTAAAGGTTTCTCTGTACATAGTGAACTGTAACCCACCTAGATACGGAAACAGACTGTAACCTACTCCTGTACCAGTCACGGAGTTTCAGCTATAGGTGGCCAACTGTTCAAACCGTGTGCAAATGAGGCAAATGCTGAGTTGTAACCAATCTGACTGTTAACGTGCCTCCCTTTTAGTTTCTGTCCATAAATCCTCTCTGTCCACATTGGCAGCGCCAGAGTTAATCTGAACCTATTCTGGTTATGGGGGCTACTCAATTCTTTGCTCAGTTAAACTCTATTAAATTAAATTGTCTGAAGCTTTTCCTTTAACAGTGGGTAAAAACATCATCACAATCAAGATAATTCAGATATTCAGCACCATCAAAGTGTCCTCATGCCCCTCTGCAGTCTCCTTTCCTGTTCTAGCCCCTCCAGGCAACTGCTCATTTAATTTCTATCATTATAGATTTGTTTGCATTTTCTAGACTTTTCTATGAGTGGAATCATAAAATATGTGTCTTTTTCTTTCTGTCTTCTTTCATTTAGCATAATTATTTTGAGATTCACTCCACACTCATAGTAATTAAAAAGGTTTCTTCCTATGTTTATTTCCAGAAGTTTTATAATTTAGGTTTTATAGTACATTAAGGTCTCTATTTTAAGTTAATTTTTGAACAGTTGTCTGAGGTATAGACAGAAGTTCATTTTTTTATGTGAATATCAATTTTTTTATTTTTTTGAGACAGAGTCTCACTCTGTCGCCCAGGCTGGAGTGCAGTTGTGCGATCATGGCTCACTGCAACCTCCGCCTCCTGGGTTCAAGCGATTCTCCTGCCTTGGCTTCCTGAGTAGCTGGGATTACAGGTGTACGCCACCATACCCGGCTAATTTTTGTATTTTCAGTAGAGGCAGGATTTTGCCATGTTGGCCAGGCTGGTCTCAAACTTCTGACTTCTGGTGATCTGCCCACCTTGGCCTCCCAAAGTGCTGCGATTACAGGTGTGAGCCACCACGCCCTGCCGGAAAGACTATCCTTTCACCACTGAATTGCTCAGCATTCTTTCAAGCTGGGGCAATTGTAGGGCTCACCTCGTTTTCCATTTTTCAGAGGATACTGCCCTTCATTGATTGATGTCTGGTGCCTGGAAAGCCATGATTTCATGCGGTTTGTGGATTTTTAATTTTTTTTCTTTTTTTTCAGATGGGAAGGTAAGTCTGATCCTTGTTACTTCATTTTGGTCAGAAAGGGAGGTCCCCTACTCAGTGTTTTGTTTTTTGTTTTTTGTTTTTTCCCCTGTTTTTGAAACAATTTAACTTGTTGCCAATGGATAAAAATGAGGAGATATCATAGTAAAATCTAGATTTCTGGCTTCTCTTGAAAAATCTGCAGTTGTGGATGCACACTCCACCCAACAATAATGGATTTCAGAGAAGCAGTGATTTCCCATGGTCCTCTCTTTCCTTCATCCCCCTGGGCCTGATTAGTCCAAACCTCTCATTTTATTTGGGAGGAAACAGCAGCAGACAGGCAAAGTGGGTTGGAATTCGAATCTGAGACTTCTGACTTCAAATCCAATAGTGTTTCCACAGAGATTGAGCAAGTACATTGTATTATTAGTATGGAGCTGAGCAAACTGGAGGTCTGAATATTTGCTGACAGATTTAGATGCTCAGTGCCTCTAATGCACACTCTTTTTTCATCTCCTGATAATAACCTGTGAAGTTTATTATAATTTATCTGTTGTCATATTTGGAAAGCAAACCATGTGGCAGGATTTAACTGTTACTTAATTCTCTTAAAGGAATTGTTCATCCAGCAAAATTACCATTTGAGAATTATGTTTATTTTTTTCTCATTAAAAAAAGTGCCTGCAGCATTTATATTGAGTGTTTCAATCTTTAATGAGTTCCCACCATAAAAGAAGACTGACATGACTACAATGTAGAGAACATGTTTGCAGTATTCCTTATCCATGCATAACTTTCTGACTTACATTATTGAAAATGTTCATGTCAGAATAAACTGAGAAATTCAATTTGTTAGCCTGGGACATTGTGTGATAAAAAGCTGTATCTACCATTTTCCTTTCCTGTCTGATTAGCCAAAATGTTACCAAACTCTTGTGCAGTATATGGAAATACGAGTCAAAAAATAAACCACAAAACCAGTAAGAATTATGTGAAGTAATACTTTGTAGATTTGGTAGACAGATGCATTTTTGGAAGTAAACCCACTATTTAATAAACATTGATATATTTACTCTCAATTGTTACACATGATGAAAATATAGACAATGAAGAATGATCTATAACTTTTGTTTTCATATTCTGACTTTTTCTTTAACCTAGATCCTATACAAGAAGAACTCAAAATAAAATATGAAATGACTTTGATATGATTTTACTGCATTACCACAGATGACTATTACTAATTTAAAAGTGAAAAGGAACTGTTGAACTATCTTATGATTTTCATGTTTAGGATCACATTACATCGAACAGAAACTGTTTTACCTTGATTGCAAGAGCTATTAACATTGCCTGTGTGACAAAGAATGCTATGGTCCCCTCCAAAAGAAAAGCGAGGCTATGCTTTTACTGGCGAAGGGGGCCATCTAACAGCAGGCTTGGGCGGCTGGGAGTACGTCCATTGTCATCCAGTGCCTGGAGAATGACATCGATTGGTGCAACACAAGAAAGATGCACAGGGCATGAGTCTCTGCTTTCTGGAGTTGGTCGTATTTGGGTGCAGGATAGTTCACATAAGTTCCCAGCTAGTAAATTCTGCTCTTTTACTAACTTTTCACAGAAAATCCCCAAGCTGCTTTTTCTATTTCTTTATATAACTTCTCTCTGTTCACCTTCATTTTCCCTCCCATCTTCTATCTTTTCCTCTTTTTCTCTGCATCTTTTTAGAATTTGCTTAATTCTAAATTCAAGCATGTCTATATTTTTTTCTCTCCTTGAGAATTCTCCTTTAACCATGTGGATCTCTCTCCAGTCCTTCTCTTCCTTCACATGTGCTTTTAAACTGCTTGAACAGGAGATTCAGATCTATTGTGTCTCCTCACATCTGACATTTGCAACCAGTTCCTGGCCCCAGCTTACCCTCAAAAGTTCTATTCAGGCTTAATGTCTCCTGTGATCTGCTTTCGTTGAGGTAAAAATCTGTCAGGTTCTGAATTTTACAGCAATGTCATGTCTCTTTGGGTACAGTTAGTTTCTTTGTCCTCTAAGCATCTCTAGTTTGAATATTTGAGACATTGTTCTCATTTTATTTTTTCTCACTTTATTTTTCTTACATGCTCTCACCCTTCTCCCTTGTGTCTCCTCATTAACCTGATCGCTGACTTCTTATGGCCACTCACTCAACATCATTTTCTTCCCAGATGATGTCTTCTCTTACTGCATTTCCTACATCTTCATAGACAGTCTGTAATTTTTATTTTCATTGTGGCCCCAATGTTTGGAAATATACTGACAAGATTTTAATTGGATGGCTTTCTTATACCATTTGTCCTCCTTCCCTATCACTTGTGGGGTTTCCGTTATTAAAAAAATGTCCTCAGCACTAAGAGAAATCCTTTACCCCAAGTCAGTTTTCTCTAGCAATGACATTTTTCTTTTGACATTCAGTTTTGCACTTTTCCTGACTTGTTATTATTTTTGGTAACCATTCATTAGGAGATATTTATTTAGTGTTTATCTCTATCAATTTCCTTCCAGTCTCTTTTCCAAATCCATTCTAAGCCCAACTTTGACTTCCTTGCCTTGGGGAAGGTTGTGGACGGACCTGAAGATACAGTATTAGAAGCAGCTCCCCGACCCTCTTATGATTCCTGGTTCCTGCTCTCAGGGAGATTAAACTACTGCAGGTAATTTTGCTGCGGGGGGAGGAGGAAAAGCAAGCAGAGGAAGTTGGGGAGATGGAAAGTGGTAATGGAGAGAAATATCTCCCTAGCCCGGGAAGGAGACAGAATTTTGTGGTCTGTGGCTTCTATGAGGGGGTGACCAGTGACCCACTGTCTGATGTAGCCTAAAGGAGAGGCAGGGCCAGAACTCAGGTGAGCCAAGTGAGCCACTCAACTCGAGTACTTGAGGGGACTCCAAAACACTCAGTAATTAAGATAAGTAATATTTTAAACGTATTATTTTAAAAAATCAAGATTAATGCAAAAAAAAATCCATAATGAACAACATATCAATACTTTAAATAAAGGAGAGATTCAGAGAGGGTTGTACCTCCAGAGGATGGTGGATGGTGTGCCCAGAGTGTTGAGTTCAGACATCTCAGCAATGATTCCTGGGCTCCCAGGGACCAACCTTTAACAGTTTCTCCATTTCTAAGGATTCTGTAGATTTGAACAGTGCCATCACAGATGAAACCAGTATGGACAGATTGATAGAGGGTCACCTCTAAAATTTTTTAGTGTAGAAAATCCCTAGAGACTTTTGTCCAGCCACAGGTAGAAGCCCCGATAATGGGAGAAATTGGGGCCTTGCATTTGGATTGATTTTTGACTTCAAATTAAGTAAAATAAGGTATTTCTTGCACTCATAGTTTTACTGTTACTTATTTATACCAAACACAGTGCCTCTCTCTGAAGCTTGGTTATTATTTCAGGAGAAGAGTAGGAAGCTGAGATGCTTTGCTTGCTCTCCCCAGCTCTGTATTGCCTTTCCTCCTATCCCAAAAATCCACTCCATATTAACCAGTGACTCGCTGACTCAGTGTCCATCGATGGAAAGATCTGGAAAGTGTGTGTGTGTGTGTGTGTGTGTGTGTATATATATATATATAAAATTAAAGGCTTCCTCTCCTTGCTTTATTCACATCCTTAAGATCTGACTTCTTTTCTCCAGCATTAGAATCAGCACTTTAATGTGGGCTCTGCAAGGTGACCTGCCTTGACATAGAGATTGTTGGCCCAGGTATTAGGAGAGGTGGATGCCAGGCCTAAGTCTGCTTCTAGCCGGCTGTGTGAATGTGGGTAAGTCTGTTTCACTCCCTGAGCCTCAACTTCCTCATCTGTGCAAATAGGGAGTTAAACTAGATGAGCTCTAGGGTGTCACTTTGACTCAACATTCCATGAGTTCCAAGGATGATTTTGATTCTCACCAAACTGCCAATTTCCAGCTGATCCATTTATAATCACTTTAAAACAACCCAGCATCAATCCCCGTTTTCACTCTGCACTTCAACATTGTAGTTTCTGTTTTCAAATTCTGCTGGCCTCCAATTGTCCTCTGTGTTGAAAGCAGATTCCTCACTCTGGCTCTCAAGGCTCTAACTTCTTAGAGGAAAAGCCCTGACAAGTTCTTTGCCCTTCTTTGATTTAAACCTTGCTTGATGTTAAAGCAGAAAAGGAAGCAATAACACTTGGGGCTAATCATAAACTAGTTTCTTTATTTGTGAAATAAAGAGATTTTATTAGATGCTCTTCTAGGTCTTTTTCGGCATTAAAATTTTGAGTCACTTCAAGTAGCATGACGATGTTCTTAGAATTTAAATAAGTTTATGATCTCTTTTTTTTGACCGCAAGCATCAGCTTTTAAAGTGCTCCAAGTTTTTTCCACCATCAGTTACTTAGAAATTTATATAGAAATATTGGGCTTCCAATCTGTTGCTTGGGCCATTTAAGTTTTGTAATTTGGTGTTTGACATGCTACTGTTTTACGAAGAAGTTGGAATATTTCTCTAATCCATGTTATTTTAAACATATTGAAAAACCTGAAGGAGTGTGTGTATGTGTGTGTGTAAAGGTATAAAGTGGTCTCTCCAGCCACTGCAGCAGCCGTGAGTGTTCTCTGCTTTGTTTGCCAAAAGGACTGGGCAGGCTTTGTACATTCTGATGCTTGGGAATTGTGAGACATGGACTCCAGACCCTTGTTTTAAAGGTGATTGGTGGAGGCCTCCTTGCCCCCAGGTGTGGTGTCAGTTCCAGTTTCCTTGAGCACTTCCAGGTTACCAGCCCAGCTCTCCTCCAGTTCCTGGGGCTGCTGAAGAAGCTGTTGGGGAAAGTAGGTACCCCTGTCGAGTCCTTGCTGTTGCACAGCCCTTCTCCACAGGACATCAGTGACTTCTTCCTCTTAAGCTGGAGCATTATCAGTTATACAGAAATACACCTTAGGAAACAATCTTTAGGAGGACCTGGATGAGTTCATTTATACAGTCTTCACAGATCACCCCTAAGCTCGACTTCAGTTAGAGAAGGCTGTAAATTCAGCATCTGCACCGATATGAACAGGAATAGGATCAGTTTCAGAGGCTTTCTAAATACATACAGATTCTGTGATCATGTCTGGACTTTTGTATTGAATGATGTTAAACTCAGAGAGGTGACAGAGGTTATCAAAATGAATAAAGTGAAAACTGTAGCCTGTGATGGTAAAAATATAGGCTCCAAATATTACAGAATGAATAGGAGAAAAAGGCTTTTTAAAATGCTATCATCTGTCATTTGGTATCACTTTTTGAAGAGCAGCACAGACAAGATTTTTAAAACATTTTATTCTAGCAATGCAGAAATGGCTACACTGTGCTACACTAATCAGAGAATGTCAGATGAGAAATGCTTACAACTGTGGCCTTTTATATTACCTTTATTATGCAACATGAAGAAACATAACTTTTTAAAATGACAAAGTAAAAGTTCTCACCTTTCTAATAAACCAATTTTTAACTCAATGTGAATAATGATGGGTGGAGCTATGAAGGTAGCAAAGGGAAGATAGTAGATAAACATTTTGAAAAAGTGCCATGTTCTTTGCAAGGGAAGTCAGAAAAATGTGTCATTTCAGTAAAGTCAAGTTAGTTTTATCAATTGTAATTTTTGCCATTGATAAAAAGCATTAGCAGGGACAATAGCAAATCCCAGATAGACTTTTACTTAGAAATCAATTATTTAAAAGTATAAAACCAGAGGTAACATTGGTATGACAAATCTCTTAAGAAATACAATTCTATTAGGAAAGTAGATAATCTTTTGTGAGCTTCCCTTGCTCAAGCAAAACAACCAAACCAAATTGAAAAACCTGTTCCCAACAATATAAAATAGTCCCTATGTGAAATGTAAATTATTTCTTGAACTGACCATATTTGTCAAACCTTATACATTTTAAAATTATCTTAAATTCTACCAGTTATTAGACTTTCAATTAACACATTTTACTAAGTGTAAAAAATATACACCTAGTGTATGTGGAGACTCTTGAAGTCTTTAAGTTGAAACTTTCAGTGCTTAGATTCATCTCGGTAAACAGGAACAGAGTGATTTGGAGTAGAACTCTGTGTTTTCTGGATTCTTCTTGTGGTTTTAGTAGCTGCCTTTTCTGTGATTCTCTTTGGCTGCCTTCCCTTTTGAAATAAAGGGAAAAAATGCTACTATTGGATGGTGCAACTCCAAGGAGAAACAAGTAACAAGCAAAGAAAATTATCCTAGAAGTAGCAGTTGCTGACCTGCCTGTTCTGGCTTCTGGACCTTCACTCTAATAGGTTGAGTCCATTGCTCCAGGTGTTCATACATAGCCCTTGGAGTGATATATTTAACATGGGTCTCTGAAAATGATGAAAAGAGGCATCATGACATGAAGCATCGAGTGAAGTGTGCTTTCAGACCATGGGCATCAGGTAGATCATGCAAGGCTGGGAGAGGTGGCTCATGCCTGTAATCCCAGCACTTTGGGAGGCTGAGGCTGGCCCATCCTTTGAGCCCAGGAGTTCAAGACCAGCCTGAGCAACAGGGTGAAACCCTGTCTCTGCAGAAAATACAAAAAGTAGCCCAGCATGGTTGTGCATGCCTGTAGTCCCAGCTACTTGAAAGGCTGAGATGCGAGGATCACTTGAGCTCAGGAGATCAAAGCCTGCAGTGAGCTGTGAGCATGCCACTGCCCTCCAGCCAGGATGACAGAGTGAGACCCTGCCTCAAAAAAAAAAAAAAAAAAAAAAGATTCGCACATCTCGGAGTCATCCTGAGGTCCGGGACTCTACCACATTTCCATTCAAACTGTAACTATGTGTGTGGTCTGAGAGCCCACAATTCGAACAAGACCCTCAGATAACCCTCACTGAAGTGTGGAAGAATCTGCTCTTACAGTCAGTTTCACTGTCCCTAGATTGAGTACATCTGGGTTCAAATCCTCATTCTGCACCCTTTTAACTGTGAGGGCTAGAAAAGCTCTTGAAGCTCTCTGGGTTCCACTTTCTTCATCTGTAAAAATAGGAATCATGATAGTGTCTACATCCTAGGGTCTTGCTGAGAATTGAGATAATGCGATACACTTATCACTGTAGCTGGTTCCTATGAACCACTTATAAATTAGAGAGGCTACTGTTATTACCATTATTATAAAACGTTTTGTGAAGGATATCCAAACCTCCACTCTGGTTTGAGGGCAATAAATAATATATGGTTAAAGGAAGGAGTATTAACTATACACTTCTTCACTAAGGGGAGCCAGTAACATGCTAAAATCCATGGTTACCTCCCGAGTGCTATGGCTTGAATGTGTCCCCTCCCAAATTCAGGTGTTGCCAATGTGATAATATTAAGAGGTGAGGTTTTAAGAGGTGATTAGCCCATGAGAGCTCCTCCCTCATTAATGGGATTAGGTGCCCTATTAAAAGGGAGAAGTTTGGCTAGCTTGTCTTTCCATCATCTGCCCTGTGAGGATACAGCATTCTTCCCCTCTATAGGATTCATCAATGAGGCACCATTATGAAAGCGGAGAGCAGCCCTCAGCAGACACCAAACCTATTGACAGCTTAATCTTGGACTTCCCAGCCTCCAGAACTGTGAGAAAATAAGCTTCTGTTCTTTATAAATTACCCAGTTTCAGGTATTTGGTTATAGCATCACAAAATGGATGAAGACACCTAGGCTTGCCAGCATTTTTCTTGTCCCAGATTCTGCTGATGCTCTTTTAGATGCTCTGTGTAGTTCTTGTCCCAAAGAGTAAAAGATATAGCCCTCTGTTATTGGTTTTAAGGCCATTATTCCTGAGTTTCTGCTTTTGAAGCAGCTCCAAGGGGAGTCTTTAGCAGATGATTTACAAAGAAGTCTTTGATGTTCTCCAGTGTGTCCTGCAAAATGCTGTCAGTTTGCCTTACTTGTTAACCTTGGTGGCCTTTGAGAACAAGGGCCTGCAGCTGTCTCCCTCCAACCACTCTCCTGTCCCAGGCTGCATCCTTTTTCTGCTGGGCTGTCTTTTCTGTTGACCACAGCCTCTCCTCTATAATTGTAGAATCCCATTTTCTGAGACTTGGCGATCACTTCCTTGTGGCCATCTGAGCAGCAGAGAGATTCCTCATGCAAATAGGATAACATTTCCTGGATAACATTACTAAATATTAAATATACTTAATTATTTTTGCAAATTTTTTTTGTAACTTTAGTCACTTTAAGTTTCTTGGAGCTTAGGGGCCATATTAATGACAAAGAATCATTAATTATCATTAATTCTGAGGGCGGAAAAGCTCTTGAGCTATAATTTATTTGACTCTGTTCTAGAAAATGTTCTAGGACAAATCCAACTCTTCTAAGTACAAGAAGCATAATAGATAATAATTCTTTTTCTTTTAAGTAACATTGGCCAACACTATACATGTGATGTAAACTTGAAACTGTCAAGGTTAGTTGGAATATCCTACATTCAACATTCCTTTTTCATGACCACAGCACTAAGCCAAGGCATTAAGAAAGACACCCTGCCTTCTACAAGAGTGCATCCTAGTTGGGGAGATAAGACTCGTGGGTGGAAATAGCTTTACATCAAGGCTGGATAAGGATGTGAATAAGTGCTGAAGAATGGAGGACTTGGGGAAGAAAGAGGCATGTATGGGACAAAATGATTTCTTGGTCATTTCCTACTTGCATTTCTTGCTCTTACCTCCAGGTGATCCACCACTGACATTGCATTGACCTTTTTAAGGTATCTGTGGGTAACATACCCACAGTAGGAATCTGTCAGTCTCAGAAAGTTGGCTCTCATTGGCTGCTGCATCTTGTTGGCAGAGGAAAGGGGAAAGAGGTTGGCACAGAGTGACCATGCAGCTGACTCTGTGTGCAGGTGCTTTGCCTGCAATACCTTATCCAAACCTCCAGCAACCTTGAAGGAAAAGAGGTACCATTTCTGTTTAACATGCAATAAAATGAAGGCTGGGAGTGTTAGTAACTTCCCCAAGCTGTTATGCAATTAGTAAGTGGGTTAAAATTCACATCTTTTTGATGCCATGACAAACCATCCCGTGGACTATTAATATTGAAAGCCCAGAATTTTAATGGCCATGAATTACTCTCTAAGAAAATTGACTCAAGTTTAGCAGTGGCCTTATATGCCAGGGAGCTACGTAGGAGGTGAACTGTGAGAAGGCCCAGAAAAATCAGCTATAGACTAAACCATTCATTATGGATCCCTTAGGGCTAATGGTTTCTTTCCACCTTCTCCCTTTCCTTCTTTCTGAAATTGAATGCTGTTTTAATCAGTTCTAGCTGTTATAACAGAATACCATGGGTGGCTTAAACAATACAATTTTTTTTTTTTTTTTAAATCACAGTTCTGGAGGTTGGGAAGTTCAAGATCAAAATGCTAGCAGATCAGTACTGGTGAGTGCTCTTTTCCTGGTTTTCAGACCACTGTTTTCCATTGTATCCTTATGCGGTCGACAGAGAAATAGATAATCTCTTTTTTTGTCTCTTTTCATAAATGGGCGCTAGTTCCATTCATGCCTCCAGCCTTATAACCTAATTACCTCCCAAAAGCTCCACCTCCAATACAATCACACTGGAGATTTAGGCTTCAACACACGAGTTCTGGGGAGATGCAGATATTCAGTCCAGAGGACATGCTATAGCTACAATGAGAATTTATCAGAGACTCTCATTGTACAACTTGCAAATCCAGGGCACTTCAAGTCTTACAGTTTGGTTTATGATAAAAAGGTAGACTTGAAATTTCTGGTCTTGACTGGAGTAAAAGATAGAGTCCTCCTAGAGCCTGGGACTCACTGGGCTGAAGAATCCAATTTCTTATGATGTCACAGAGGGCAGCATGAAGACCACACATGTCCTTGGTCAGAGAAGCCAGGAGATGGAACAGGCTCTGAAAGGGCAAGGGATAATGCCTGGATTTTATAATTTTTGCTGCACCTCCATCTCACATGGGTAGCTATGTGCAGAGGGTGAGAATGTGTACATAGGCAGACTGGGCAGATTCTGACCCATTAGAAACTGGTTGAGTCTATGGCCTTACCAACCTGAACACGCCCAATCTTATCTGATCTCAGAAGCTAAGCAGGGTTGGGCCTGGTTAGTACTTAGATGGGAGAAACTGGGAGAGCACCAGCTCCAAGCCAGGTACTAAACTTGCCACTTTTTTTTTCTATGACCTTAAGCTTTCCTGGGTGGTACCAGACAATCAACTCCCTCTTATCCATAAATGAGGGTCCTAGGAACCAGAATAAATAATCTCCAGGTTCCTTTGGGGAACATGAAATTAGAGCTGGGAGAGCTGGAAGATCTGAGGCAGATTCCATGAGGTGTAGTTCCTAGAGTCCCCTCTTTCTTGGGATGTCTGTGCCACTTGGAACAGGGTGCCAGTATGGTAGAATGATAAGAACGCATGTGAGTTTTGGCATTAGAACAATCCTGAATCAAATCCCAGCTCCTCCATTTATCAGCAGCATACATTTAGGCAGTAGATAGCACCTACAACTAACATTTATTGAATTTCTACCATATATCAGACACTGATCAGGTTTAGACACCTTGCAAAGTATTAACTTACACGTATTTTTCAGTATGCACAAGTAGGCTGTAGGGTACATGCTATTATTAACGTCATTTCACAGATGAGGAAACTTAGGCATAGAAGGTTAAGTAACTTGCCTGAGGTCAGACAGCCAAGATTGGAACCCAGGAAATGTGCCTTCAGTGCCCATGCACTTAACCACTCTCTCCCATTTCTGTGTCTTTATCTGCAAAACAAGGATAAAAGTAGCTGCCTCAATATTGTGAAGATGAAACTACATAGGATATCAATATATGAAGTTGGGACATACCAGGTACCCAGCTACTAGCAGCTGCATTCCTGCCTTCCTTCCTCATGATATACAGGAACACCTCCTTTTTGGGATGAAGCTGAAATGCCTCTTGTATGTCCAGCTCTCCTTTCCTTTGTCTCCGGTGCCAGCCACCCTTTTGTTTATACTCGTACCTGCAGCTCCACCTTCCTCATTTCTACCGTTGTTCGTAACTCATTATGATTTCTGAGGGTGAGGCTTATTTTACACAAAATCATTTCTAGTGAGCTGCTTGCTGGCCATGTCTCTAAGGCACTTTAATCTCTTCAGTTATTCCCTACATCCCACTGAGGGGGGTAGATTACTTCTGGGAAGGACCATCTCTCTGTGTGTAGCTTTCTGCTAATTTCTGTTTCAGTGAAAATCTCTTTCCTGAGCTTTCTCTGTTGACTCTTTTTCACTTCTAATATTCAATCTGAGGTCTGCCTAACTAAAGCAAAAACACTGCTCTAGCTCTGCACCCAGCAGCCCCTGCAGAATCTGAGAATCCGCTAGAGAAGGGTCCTTCCCAAGTCCCATGCCTGGGATCTCTCTGGGTTTGACTACATTGGGGAGGGTCCGTCCTGGTTAATTTTCACGGACAACTGAGCCTGCACCCTGCACGATCCTCTCTCCTCTATTCTCTTCCAGGCTGTGTGTTTTCGGAGGCTGACACCCTGTGGACTGCATTACCTGGGATCTTGTGCCTTCTGGCTTCCAAGTGGGTTTGGCCAATGGGAGGCACCAGCAGCAGATAGAGAGGAAGCAGTAGCTATGGACCCCCATGACAGGGCCCATCTCTCAACGGGCTCCAGTCATTCTGCCTCCTCCCCTGGCCCCTTTAGTCCCTGGGGGTGCACATGGCTGCTAGGCTCTAGGTATTTTTCTATCCCTTTTATATTCCCATAACCCTGCCCACACCTTTATGTGTGGACCCTTCATTAACGCCTCTTCAATTGAATAACATGGGATGAATTCTGTGCATTTTGGGTCCCTACAGATTTGACATGGGATGAATTCCATGCCTTTTTGGACCTTACAGATTTTGGGTTCTTCGCTAGAACCAAAAGGTAACTGAGGAGGAATATCGTTTATAATTCTCACCTTTGTAAGTACAACTCTTATTCTAATGAGTGAAATCACAAAATTCAAAAGAAAAACACAGTATCTCCAAGTACTTGGCTATCTCCTTACTCTTCAATGCAGGGGGGACGATTGCTCTTTTATCAGGACTCTATGAAGAGCACGGCTTAGTAGAGAAAGTTGTAGTTCAGTGGAAGAGCTCTGTTTTGGAATCCAAGTTTTTAAGACAGATTTCTAACCGTGTGACTTTGAGCAAATCATAAATTTCTGGATATCAGTTTTCTTATTGAAAATGATGAAGCCACTGAGGTTATGAAGTCTAACCTTGTTCTAAAAAGATAAATATCAGCAAAGGTGCCACTACCTGGAACATTTAGAGTTGGCCGAGGATCTTGCTTTGGGCCAAAGGTTAAGGCTGCCCCAAGATTTTCCTAGGGGACAAGGTTGCCCCTGATTTGGACGTCTGAGGTTTCTGGTGCACTCTTGGCCACCCTCTGCCTGACATGATTTCATTTCTACACTTGTTTCTCCCAAGCTGACGAGCCCCATTTTGACACTGGGCTGTGTGCTGGCTGCCTGTACTGGAACAGGAAGGACCCATACCCTTTAAGGAGACACAAATGTAGCAGCAGTTGAGGGCTTCCACTGACCTCACTAGGGTCTAATTTCAGGCCTACATCCTTTGTGTCCTTAGAATAGAATAAAGAAAAAGTCTATAGATTTAAAAACAAACAAACCAAACCAACATCCACATCTCTCTTGGTGTTCATTATGGGTCTGGAGAAGGAAGGAAGAATGATTACAGAATGATTTCTACCTGTGAGGCAGTGTGCTAGGCAATTTACATCCATGATCTTATTTAATCTTTATAAGGAGCTGTATTATGCCCAATGTACAGATGGAAAAACTGATGCTCAGAGAAATGCAGCACATGGCAGGATTACTGTGCCAAGGGATTAGGTGTAAGTTTTGGCTCAGTCATGGCTGTACCAAGGGATTAGGTGTAATTTTTTCAGTTTGGTTGAATCACAGAAATAATTTCTGACCTTCCCAGGCTTTGCATGCAAATTTGTCTTTACTTTCCCACAAAGCTTGAGAGGTGAGATATTTCATTTGCCCTTCTCTTTGGGCCTACTTATGTCAAAGGTTGGCTACTCTTTTCTATTTTAATTGTAATTTTTTATTTTTGTCTTTTGCCTGCTGGAAGTACACTCAGAAGCCTGCAGAGTCACTGCCTTGCTTATTGAGCGTCTTTTTTTGCTTTTTCAGAAATTGCTGTACCAAGGCGTAGATGAGAAATGTGAGAAACAAGATAGGAAATGTTTCTTAACAATACAAGGCTGTGACCCGTATGGAAATGTCTCCTTCTGGAGGGAACCCAGAGGAAAAATATCTCCCTATTCCAAGGGTCACATCCAAAGCCACTCTGCAAGTGACCCGAACCCTCTTCCATCTCTAGTGGGCAGTCTGTATTAGCTTTTACTTGAGATAACATCATTCACCTTGACAAAGTCAGGTCTCTTATTTCTACTTTCCCTCAGCCTTAACATTCTTATCCTCATTGTTACTAGTTCCTTAATTTACTGGATGTTAGTTTCCAACTACTTTAATTTGAATAGTTGAGCTAAATATTTGTAATCACTTCTCAGGGAAATTATGGGCCATTTATATTAGAAAGAACTTTCATAACTCCAGTGCTAAAATTGAATTATTTCTCGCTGGCATTGTGGCAAAAATAACTCAAGTATGTGTACAAAATATTTTGTGGGTTATTTACCTTCAAATAGCCTCATCTAAAAATAATTACAATAAACTCACACTTTCTGTATCTTGTGATGAAAAATATTGATATTTCACATACAGCATGTTTGAAACAGTTGGCCTCAACAGGCTTTTCAAGTTATCGTTTACATTTTTTTTTTTCTTCCGAGTAAGGGATAAGAATGACATGAAACAACTTCACTCAGCAGATGGGAATATGGAAAAATCACGACTAATGGTTAGGCTATGTATATGTTTGGGGTTGCTTGTTTGTTTTTGTCCTACTTATCACCTCCCCAATTCTGCTAATTGTTAGCTTGTGTGTCCTTGGGCAAGTTCACCTCTCTGAACTTGGTTTTGTGCCAGTTGTGCTAACATTGAGAGCCATGGCTCTTAAGTAGGAATCAATTTTGCCCCTCAGGGGATGTTTGACAATGTCTGGAGATATTTTTGGCTATCACAACTGTGTAGAGGTGTGCTACTGGCATCTAGTGGGTGGAGGTCCCAGATGCTGCTAAACATCCTACAAATGGACAAAGACTCTCCCACAACAAAGGAATATCTAGCACCGCATGTCAATAGTGCCAAGGTTGACAAATCCTGCTTTACAGGTCGTGGTTATGGAGAAATGTTAGCATCAGGTGCTTTGTGAATTGTTCAGAGATGTATAAATATCAAGTGTTACTATAGCATCTCTCAGGCATGGGTGCTAAATATGACTGTAACTCCTTACTACCCAACTGCCCAAAGCACTGTTTGAACTCTGGGACTCCATTTCTTTATTGTGAAAACTTATTAGGCTTCAGTGATCTCCAAGAACATTTCTGGCTCTGATAACGTACATGGGAAAAGCATTATGGGGTACTTTGGCCCCAAGTTGACAAAACCAATAGTTGCTAATTTCAGTGTTTTGTTTTTTGGCCCTCATGTAGATCACTGATCTGAATCTTTGCTCTCCAGATAATCTGAGATTCCCTAAAACGGAGGAGGCAAAGAATTTTTAACCTTGTTCCTTTAATGAGCAGATAAGATTTGTCTGTGGCAGTGTTTTGTTTTGTACGACATAGAATAATAACAATGTTAACAGCAATAAATAAACAATGGAGAGTGCCTACTGGGTGCCAGACTTTTGAACACCTACTGTGTGCCAGCCCCTGCCATAGTGCTATAACTGTAAGATCTCATTTTATCATCACAGCATGGCTGGTTAGTATGATTGCTTCAATTTTACAAAAATGAGGAAAATGAAGTTCAGAGAGGATGGGGACCTTGCCTGAAGTTGCACAGTTGTTGAGGCATCCAGTTGCTTTAAAATACAAACCATGAGCGCTTTCTACTTCTCTAAATTCTTACTCAGTACGGTCATTATTAGAAATTTACAATGGAGAGTTAAGTAAGAGTGAAATGAATGCCAAGAAGGCAGGAGACAGCCCTGCTATTTTGTAAAAAGCTTTGTGCTCTGTGGGTAGTTGTTTGGTATCTGGTAAATTGGAGAAAAGACTGGGGGTAAATCTTGCCATCAGCTTGAGTTGTCAGAGAGCAGTAAAGGACAGTTCAAACAAGTGGCCTTTTTCTATCCTTTTCAAGTAATTCATAAAATAGCTCCTATGGATAGGGTCAGGGCAGAGCTCCAGGTACCAGTGAAAACATTATTGATGATAATCAAGAAAACTATGGTAATATCAAGTGTCAATAGAGAATAACATATAATCTGAATAAGGATTTCAGATTACAATTGAGTGGAGTTTTGAATATATAGGAATCAGTTATTCTCCTTTGATGAGGGCAACCATTCTTCTCAATCTGTGGTTTCGATGTTGGCTTCCTTTGGGATCTTTAACAAATCCTAACGCCCAAGCTACATCTAGGCCAATTAAATCAGAAGCCCTGGGTGGGATCCCAGCATCAGTAATTCTCAAAGCTCCCCAAATGATTTCAATAGGTAGACAAATTTGAGAACCAGAGTGCTATATCAGCAGTCCTTAGACATCTGTGTATATCAAAATCACCTGGAGAACTTGGTAAAAACACAGGGGTTCAGGCCCAGCCCTTCTTCAGTGAGCCGGGGGTTCTAGGAGCTTTATTAACTCTCCAGGTGATTCTGGTAAACATCATAGTTGAGAACTGCTTCTCTATTTCACTCTTTAGGGTCTATTCTATTTTTAAATAGAAAAAGAATAACACTCTTCCTAGCTGAGGAATTGCCTAGAATAAACACTGCATGCAGGTGGGCACATTTGGATCCTCACAACTCATTTCTGGGCCTTGTGCCAGGCACTGGCAAGCTCCCATGTCCTGTAGATGCCAACCTTGTCCTCTGCAGCCCTTCTAACTCCTTTCTGACAATGGCCCCTAGTCCAATTTTGAAGTATCTCTCAGTCCTATTTGAAAGTATGGTGAATCTGTTGTTCATATGACACATTTTGAGACTTGGTCCATAAGAGATATGGTGGTTGCTCAGTCAGGAACTCAAGGTAAGGCCACTTCCTGTAGACATCTTATGCCTTATTTTACCTCTGGTTGCTTTTCACAGATTTTCATGCTATCTGAATTGCTGATTTTTTGAAACAGTTTTCTTGGTTGTTTCATGGAAAAATTCCCATGCTCCAAAAATGCAGTCCCAAGCCTTCCAGGACTTATACTGTCAGGCACTTCAGTGAGTACTCTGAGTTTAAACATCTGAATCTTTGAAGCTCAAACTATTTACATTACGCTGTAGTTTGCTTTATGTTCCTCTTGTTATATTCAGTTTTAGGGAGCTGGGGGAGGTAGAAACTAGAGAATGAGGTAGTTCAAGTTTATGTGTAGTTTTAATTTAATTCTTTTGAGAAAAGAGGTCTTTGTTATCTGTGATGAGAAGTTGAGCAAGTAGAAATTCATGAGGGAGATATAGGATTTGGAGGACACTGCAATTCATACTATTGCTTGTCTTTGGACGTAGCCAAGAGTCCATAGGAGTCCTGAGTGTGCGCTTCCAGCTAGTCTTTCTTGTTGGGCAGGGCTAAAAGCTTCTAGGAAAGCAATTTCATTGGCCTAATTGTATCAGAAAACAATATTCATGTTATAGCAATTGGTGGGTGCAATATTTAGGGCTATGTTTCTTGCTAGAAGAGCCACATCTTAGGCCACTATATATGATGATGTGAATTAAAGGATTGACAATAGCCTCTCCAACCAAAAATATCTCTTTGGTGGTAGATGTTACAGTGTTTCAATGGACACAATCAGAGAGCTTTCCTTTGAGTTCATTTATCCAACAAACATTTACCAAATAACCCTACTATGTACCAGATTTTGTGCCAGGCACCTGGGACATAAAGATGAACAAGACCTGATCACTCCTGCTGGGAGATTCACAGTATAGTGATGGAGAGAGATAAACAAGTACATTCTGGAGCAAAATGGGGTGAGCACTTTCAAGTATGCATGTATGGAGCGCTGTAAGAGTCAGGTTAGAAAGAGCTTTTTTGTGGGAAAGGGCATTTTGAATTGGGTTTTAAGAGATGAGAAATTATTTTGTAAGTGAAGAAGGCCTAGGATGTTTATTGTTAAATGAAACTGCACTGAGCGAAGGATGTGCATGAAAGCCTAGGGTCTCAAATGTTGATTAGAGAAAGTAAAAATATATGTGTGCCTGGACCATATATGGATGGAAGTGAGTGTGGAGAATGAAGCTGATCAAATTCAGGAGCATCTTATATACTACACAGGGAGGGTGGGACTCTATCCTGAAGGTAATAGAAAACAAATTGAAATGTTTAAGCTGGGGATGGAACTAAATGTTTATGAATTTTGTGAAAGAATATAACTCTCACAGTATAAGAGATAGTTTAAGATAGTATAAGAGATAGTTTAAACTAGAAAGAGGCTGTGAAGTGAAGCTTTTTACAATATTTCAGGTAAGAGATGATGAGGCCATAGGCTAAGGATTTCATATATCTACCATGTGTCCTACTACTCCTTTCTGCACCATAATAGACATTACTAGTTAATCTGTTCTGTTCCCATGGTTATCCTTGAATTTTTCTCCATACAGCACATCAGGAAGCCACTGTTTATTAACATACAACATATAAACATAATAGTAATGTTTATAATGATGAAACTTGTTTATCATCTTTGTCAGAGAAGAGGAAAAGAAATAGAATGAACATGATGACTGGCAGCTTAAACGTTTAGGCTTAAAGAGAAATTTAGAAAGAAATAACTCTTTCTCTATTGGAAGGCTTAGGGGCATGGTGATACAATTAAATGAAACTTAGCTCAAAGGACACAGAACATCCGTGGGGTGGATGATGATAATTTCAGTTTGGGTTGTGTTTTGAGATGCAGGTGCAATATTCAAGTGGAAGTACACAGGAAGTTAATAACTACAAGGTGAATATAAGACTTTCAACCAGTGTTATTCAACACCTTACCCCAGACCAGCTATGGTTCTTAGCCAGGAATGTATGTCTGGAGCTTGCAAGATATTTTAGAGCTGGAAATATAGGCTTGGTATATTTTACTCTAGAATATAGATTTTGCCATTTAAGCCATGGACATCATTCAAGGAGAGGGCTATTAACTCAGAAGTCTTTTTTTTTTAAAGTGTCAATACACATGAGAATAATATTAAATTAACTCACAGAAAAGTATTAGCATGATTTCAGATATCTTTCTCAAGGATTATGACCTTAGGCAGTATCCTAAAATCAATGGGATATGGAAAGTGAAAAGTGGTAGAGGGTTAAAAAGGGACACAGAATGTAGATGAGTAAGCAAAAGACAGATTTCGCTCGCTTGGCAATTTTATTTGGGGTCGAGTCAATTCTTAAGGGAGGCAAGGCTTAAGAATAGTTTTGATTTGTGGCACTGTTGAATGAAGTACTTTTACTTGGTTTTATCCATAGAGTTATGTGCATCCTAGCCTCATCTTAATATTTTCTTCCTCAATGAATAATTATATGGAAGCAACTTGGAGAGAAGACTACATAATAATATATTAAACTGGTTTGTTTTCCTTCTGATTAAGGTACACCAGAAGTTTCTCCTCTTTGTTCTTGTTAAATCAATTAACTTGGTATCTGAAATAAACCAAGTGGTTATGTTGCCCAGAGGAGAAATAGAAATGTCTAATATTCTATCATTTCATATGAAAACTATAATACTTCTTGGTAGTTGTTTGTTTACCTAGGGCTGACTACAGGAAAACAAACCATCAGCCTTCAAAACTGAGATTTACCTTCTCCCTGACCATGACTGGTAGTGAAGTCTTGAGAGCTGTGAGGAAATGTTTTGGCTACTTGTTCCCCTCTCAGTGGCCTATAGTGTCTTGGAAGCATGTGGCAGGCATTCAAGGAACGTTTCAGCTTATTTTAAATCCCTGGTTGAAAGGAGTTGAGATACAGACATGGCAGGGTGAACTACTTGCTCTGGCAGCACAGGCCAAGCTCACTCTTTCCATCTGTGCTCAGAAAAACTGCAGCTCCGGGCTTTCTTGGGCTTGGAGTATTCTGTCTCTGTCCACTGGTCTTTTCACTCTTGGGCCAGGAAGGGCATGCAACTGGAAGGGCTGTGTCTTAGTCATCTTTGGCTGCTATAACAAAATACAATAGACTGGGCAGGTTAAATGCAGGTATTTTTTTCTCACCGTTCTGGAGGTTGGAAATCTGAGATAAGGGTGCTACCATGTCTGAGTTTTGGTAAGGTTCCTCTTTCTGATTTGCACACAGTCATCTTCTAGCTGTGTCCTTACATAATGAAGAGAGAACTGTCTCCCTTCCTGTTCTTCTAAGGACCCTAATCCTATTATGAGTGCCCCAGCCTCATGGCCTCATCTCCCCCTAATCACCTCCCAAAAGCCCCATCTCCAAACACCTTCACTTTCGGGTTAGGGCTTCAACATATTAATTTGGGGGGACACAATTCAGTCCATAGCAGGTTGGCTGCACATTCATAAACTTCTGGGTTTCCTGGATAGCTGGATTTACTAAGCTCATTTCATACCATGTTTTTTCCAATGTATTTACTTCTTTATTTTTTAATTGGCAAAAATTGTTTATATTTATCTTGTATAACACGTTTTGAAGTATGTGTACACTGTGGAATGCCTAAATCAAGCTAATTAACATACTTATTATCTCACATACTTATCTTTTGTGATGAGAGCACTTAAAATCTACTTTCTTAGCAATTTTCAATAATACAATACAGTGTTATTAACTATAGTCACCATGTTGTGCAATAGGTCTCTTGAACTTATTCCTCCTGTCTAACTGAAATTTTGTATCCTTTGACCAACATCTTTGTCCCTTTCCCACCCCAGCCTCTGATGCCCACCATTCTACTCTCTACATCTATGAGTTCAATTTTTAGATTCCACATGTAAGTGAGATCATGCAATATTTATCTTTCTGTGCCTGGCTTATTTTAATTAACATAATGTCCTCCAGTTTTATCCATGTTGTTGCAAATGATAGTATTTCCTTCTTTTTTATGGCTGAATAGTACTCCATTGTGTATATATGCCACATTTTCTTTATTCATCCTTTAATGGACACTTAAGTTAATTCCATATCTTGGCTATTGTGAATAGTGCTGAAATAAACATGGGAGTCCAGATAACTCTTTGACATACTCATTCATTTCCTTTGGGTTTATACTCAGCAGTGGGATTGCTGGATCATATGGTGGTTCTGTTTTTAATTTTTTAATGAAAATCCATACTGTTTTTATAGTGGCTATGCTATTACATTTCTACCAATAGTGTGCAAGCGTTTTCTTTTCTCTACATCCTTGCCAGCAGTTGTTACCTTTCATATTTTTGAAAATATACATTCTAACTGGGGTGAGATGACATCTCATTGTGGTTTTAATTTGCATTTTCTTGATGATTAGTGATCTCAAATATGTTTTTCCATATAGCTGGTGGCAATTTTTTATGTCTTCTTTTGAGAAATGTCAATTCAGTTCCTTTTCCAATTTTATAATTGACTTATTTATTTTTTTGCTATTGAGATGTTTGAGTTCCTTATATATTTTGGACATTAACGTTTTATCAGATATGTGGTTTGCAAGTGTGTTATCCCACTTCTAAGTTTATCTCTTTCTCTGTTCGTTGATTGTTTCCTGTGCTGTGCTGAAGCTTTTTAGTTTGATATAATCCGTTTTGTTTATTCTTGCTTTTACTACATGCGCTTTTGGAATCATATCTAAATAATCATTGCCTAGACCAACATCATGGAGCTTTCCTGTATGCTTTTCTCTAGTTCCTTGACAGTTTCAGGTTTTAAGTCATTAGTTCATTTTGAACTGACTTTTTTATCTGGTATTAATTAAAGGTATAATTTTATTCTTCTTCATGTGGATATCCAGTTTCCTCAACACCATCTATTGAAAAGACTGTCATTTTCCTATTGTGTGTTCTTGACACCTTTGTTAAAAATCAATTGACTGTAATTGTGTGGGCTTATTTCTGGGCTCTCTATCTTGTTCCACTGGTCTGTGTATCTGATTTTATACCAGTGCCTTGCTGTTTTGATTATTATACCTTTGTAGTATATTTTGAAGTCAAGTAGTGTGATGCTTCCACTTTTCTTGTTTTTGCTCAAGATGGTTTGACTATCTAGGGTCTTTTGTGGTTCCATGAAAATTTTAGGATTTTTTTTCTCTTTCTGCTAAAAATATCATTGGAATTTTGGTAGGGTTGCATTGAATCTGCAGCTCACTTTCGGTAGTATGGACATTTTAGCAATATTTATTCTACCAATCCATGAACATGGCATATCTTTCCATTTATTTGTGTCTTCTTCAATTTCTTCAATCAATGTTTTATAATTTTCAATGTACAGGTCTTTCACCTCCTTGGTTAAATATATTCTTAAGTATTTTGTTTTTTCTGGTAGCTATCATAAATTAAATTTTTTATTGGTTTCTTTTTTGAATAGTTGTTAGTGCATAGAAACACTATTGATTCTTATATGATGATTTTGTATCCTGCAACTTTACTGAGTTTTTCAGTTCTAGAAGTTTTTTGGTAGATTCCTTAGGGTTTTCTAAATATAAGGTCATGTCATCATAACATTACCTTATATTTAGAAATAAACATGAAAGATAACAAATGTTTGTCTTAAAAGACAATTCTCTTATCTTTTAAAAACCTAAGTCAAATCTCCTTTCATCTCTACTCAGACCCCTAAAGTGTCTTCCCATCTCGCTGAGGGTAAAAGCCAATGCTCTTACATAGCTTGCAAGGCCTTTTGTGATCTGGCTCCTGAAATGCTCCCTGTGGTTCATTATTCTGCAGCCATCCTTTCCTCTCTCCTGTCCTTTAAACAATCAGGCACATAAGGCACCTCCCTAGCACCTCAGGGCCTTTGTACTGGTTGCTTGTTCTGCCTGGAGCACTCAGATGTACATAAGTCTTGCTCTCTTTCCCCTTCAAGTATTTGATCAAATATCACTTTCACACCTAGGCTAGGTGTGAAATACCCTACTTAAAATAAAATTGTTGCCTGCCCGCTTACTGGTCTGCTCAAACTAGACACCCTGCTTTATTTTTCTCCATATGACTTACCAGAGTCTTACAAATAAATCTTTATTTATTTTCTTTATCATCTGCCTAGCCCCTTCAGAACAAAAGCTCTATCAGGGAAGAAATTTTAGTCTGTTTGGCTCAATGTGGTTTCCATGTCTAGACTCTAGGTAGGGCCTGGCACAGGTATTCAATAAACATCTGTTGAATAAATAAATTTTCTTTCTGTGGCAAAGAGGGGAGTCCCTGGGGATATGGTAGAGCTGGAATTGCCCCGTTAAATCCTTTTCATTTCATGCTTTTCTGTTCTGCGTTATGCTCCACTTTGGAATAACTCAACTAAATAACCATTAGGTAGAAGACCAACCTTACATAGTGTTTTAGAAATATCTATCCCCCAAATGAATTACATACTCCCAAACATCTCCCTGTGGGCCTGCCAAATGCCCCAAATAGTCGTTCCAGCATATTTATCCAACTGAAACTGCCTTGTTGAGAACACCAGTGGTAAAAATAATGAGGAACATTTGTTCAGTGTTCACCACGTGCCAAACACTGGAGTAAGCACTAATGTGCATTATTAGCTCATTTCCGATAATACTCATTTTACAGTTGAGAGACTGAGAGTTAGAATTGGAAGGGAAGGGGATTTGTTTGGGAGAAGAATGTCCCAGGGCAAGGTACAGCAAATCTGAAAGTTGAGAGGAAAGTGAGAGTACTGAAAGACATCTAGAAAGGTGGAAGTGGAGAGTGCATGAGAAATGAGTCAGGTTGAGGACGGAAGAATCATAGTTATACAGGCTTGTGGTTCATCAGCTTAGAAGTTTCTATGTAAATATCTTGGTCAATATTTCACCAATTTTTAGACTCTTAAGTCCAAGAAATTCTAATCTATCATTTTAGTACTTCCTCCACTTTACTGGGAGTTTGTCAATTGTCTTCACGTAAAGAATTTATTTCTTCCTGGCATCTCTAAAACTAAGGAAAAGCAGGTTCTCTTTTTAAAAAACAATATGTTTTCCCACCCAGTATGCTCATATTTTTGTTTTTGTTGATTGTCAGATACTTTTGCTTTATAAACAAAAGCTACTAAATTCATAGTTATTATTCTGCTTGGTTCTGCTCCAAAGTAATTAAATGGAACCTGGTGTCAGAAAAGTTTACATGACAATGTATTTACTAGGAATATTCCTTCACTCTAAGATCAAACAGGAAAACTAAAGGCAGTAATTTTTATCAGATTGCAAATATCTGAAGCAGTGGTTCAGGGAAGAATTGGAGAAAACCATAACTTAAGTCATAAAAAAACTATACTATTTATATAAATAAAATCATTCTAGAGTATTGCCTATCTATAGCAAAGGTTTTATTTTTTTGCCATATGAGATGAGTTGATAATTAATCTGTATATATTTTTGTTGGCAGTTTCTTTAGAAAAATATGACAAAATATAAAGTATTACAAAATAAATACAAAAAGGTCTACAAAATTGCAACCATATTTATTATAAGCTGAAAATATAATTCTTTTTAATACTCCAGAAGACATTATCAGGCATTTACCAAATTAACATGATAGTGAAGTTTTAATGTAAACTATTAAAAAGTAGACAGCAGGTAGATAAAGCTATATCATTTCCCTGATGATAAGTTATATCATGAAGAAAATGCAAGGCTGGGTGTGGTGCCTCACGCCTGTAATCCCAGCACTTTGTGAGGCCAAGGCGGGCAGATCACTTGAGGTCAGGAGTTCGGGACCAGCCTGGCCAACATGGTGAAACCCCATCTCTACTAAAAATACAAAAATTAGCTGGGCCTGGTGGCATGCGCCTGAATAATCCCAGCTACTCGGGGGCCTGAGGCAGGAGAATCACTTGAACCTGGGAGGTGGAGGTTGCAGTGAGCTGAGATTACACCACTCTACTCCAGCCTGGGTGATAGAGCAAGACCTCATCTGAAAAACAAACAAACGAACAAACAAACAAACAGACAAACCGAAAAACAAAAAGTAAAAAAGAAAATGCAAATTAAAAGAATGAGATACCTTGAAAAGAATAAAATCATATTTTTGCAGCAACATGGATGAACCTGGAGGCCATTACCTTAAGTGAAATAACTCAGAAACAGAAGGTCAAATACTACATGTTCTCATTTGTAAATGGAAGCTAAATAATGAGTACATATGAACATAGAGTGTGGAATAATAGACATTGGAGACACAGAAGCTGAGAGGGTGGGATGTGGGGAGGTGGATGAGGGAAGATAAATACTTAATGGATGCAATGTACATTATTTGTGTGATGGTTACACTGAAAGCCCAGACTTCACCACTATGCAATATATCCACATAACAAAACTGCACTTGTACCTTTTAACCTTAAACAAACAAAAATCCGAAGGAGATAACACCTCACATCTGTTAGAATGGCTATTTTGAAAAAGAGATGAAAGATAATAAGTGTTGGTAAGGAGTCAGAGAAAAGGGTCAGTTCTCAAGATTCATTTATTCATTCATTTAACAAGTATTGAATGCCAGTTATATGCCAGGCACTAGTATAGCCACTACAGTGAGTAAAATAAAATTTAGTGGTCATTGACTCTAAATTCTGGTAGAGAAAAACAGACAATAAACAAACCAATAAATATATATCAAATATCAGATGATAATTTCTAAAGATTAGGGGACAGAATATATGGGATGAAGATGTTGCTGCAGAAGTTATTTATCAGAGGACAAAAATCAGATTACCAACCAAATGGCTAACTAGGCAGCTAACAAAGAATGTAATGTAGTATTTATGGCTCTATTACAAGTCTGGTGACCTCTGTTCTATTTTCATCTCATACTCAATGTCTGACCCTGGGTACATAATATTTTCTGAGACCCAAATTATTCAATTGTCAAAGAGAGGGTTGTGTAAGTCAGTCCTTGAGGCCTTTTCTGGCTGTGCATTTTCAGCTCTGTCTGAAATTGAATGAATGCTTAGCTGTAGACAGACAAAGTACTCAGAACCCTGTGCACTTAGTTAAGAAATCAGGTGAGAGGGGAGACTAAAATAGAATACAGTAGTTGTTATGCTTGTAGTTAAATACAGGATCCCAGTTCTCCTTCCTTAGGCTGAATAATGGTCCCCAGTGATATCAAGTCCTAGTCCCTAGAACCTGCAAATGCTGCTTTATTTGGATAAAAGTGTCTTTGTAGATGTAATTACATTAAGGATATTGAGTTAGGGGGATTATCCTGGATTATCCACAAGGGCCTTAATGCGGAGAGAGACTGGACACACACAGATGAGAAGACCATGTGAAGAAAGGTCTGAAGATGCTGGTCTTGATTCGAGTGAGGAGGGAACAATCCAAGAAATGCCCACAGTGACCAGGAGCTGGAAGAGGCAAAGAAGTAATTCTCCCCTAAAGCCTTCAAAGAGAGCATGGTACTGCTAACACCTTGGTTTCAGCCTAGTGATACTGATTTGGGGTTTTTGGCCTCCAGAGCTGAAAGTAAATAGATCTGTGTTGTTTCAAGCCATCACATTTGTGGTAATTTGTTATAGCAGGTTCGAGAAACTAACACAGTAGGACTAGCGCTTCCCTGTGCAAGTTAGATGTAGCCATGTGGTTGCTTTGACTGATGCCATGTGAGTGGAAGTGATGTGTATCTTTAGGGCAAATGCCTGCTTTTCCATGCTCTCTTTTCCATTTGGTGATGGAAAGTTTGGAGATGATGGCTGCCTTGTTGTCCTGCTAGATTAGAGTTCTCCAGAGAGAACCAATAGGAGACATATGTATATATGTATAATTTGGAGAAAAGGGTCTTTTATATAAAATTATAAATAATACATATTTTATGTATTACATATATTAATTTATAGGAATTGGCCTTTGTGTTTATGGAGGCTCAGAAGTCCTATGCTCTGCCGTCTGCAAGCTGGAGGGCCAGAAACCTGATAGAGTAATTCAGTCTGAATCTGAGGCCTGAGAACTGTGGGGTGCAGTGTGGGGAGGCTGATGGTTTAATTTCCTGGTCCAAATCAGAAGACCTGAGGATGAGGCATATTAATTCTCAGGGCAGGAGAAGAAGAATATCCCAGTTCAAAGAGAGGAGAGTGAATTCATCCTTTCTCCATATTTTCATTTTATTTTTGCTCTCAACAAATTGGATGATGACTGCCCACATTAGTGAGGGTGATCTTTACTCAGTCTACCAATTCAAATGCAAATCTCTTCCCAAAACACCCACACAGACACACCCAGAAATAACGCTTTACCAGCTATCTGGGTGTCCCTTAGTCCTGCCAAGTGGACTTACAAAATTAACCATCATGCTTGGATCTCTGAGTGACCATGTTGAAAAGAACTCCCTTGTTGATTTATAAAGAACATAAGTGTGACTGCAAAATTAATCTTTGTGGTTTCAAGCTCCTGAGACTTGGGAATTGTTTTGCAAGCCTCTCCTAGCTGGAGGCAAGGAGGCTGATTAGCTGCTGTTGAAACATTTCCAGTAACACTTTGTTGTACCTCTTGCTCTTTGATGGTCCTGTGGTCCCTGGAACCTCTCCTCTGGCATCCCGGTGAAGCCAGGACAGTCACAAATCATTACCTCCATATCTAGCATCCCATGTGATGATAATGCGTAATTCAAGGTTCTGTAGTCAAATACGTGGAGAAATGCTGGGCTATTCAAGGTGAAATGGTTTAATCTTCTTATAAGACTTCTCAGAGGCTTCCGCATACAGTGCGGCTCTATAGGATGAGGATATAGTGTGTGATGTTTCAAATCTCTTTTTGTCTGAGTGAAGCAGATCCCAGGTGAAACTAGCTCCTTATTGAATTGGGCCATGACACTTCCCGTGTGTATCATTAACATACCACATTCCCTCAACTGACCCAGGGGCAGCATAGGTGTAGGATAGCTTTAATGTGTCTTCCTGTTCAGTATGAGATGGACTGTATTAGATTGTTAGGATAGCAGGTTAATGCATAACTTGTAGACTATTACCTGACAGATGAGGAGGGCAGGCTTTGGGTGCAATGGTGGAGTGATTTGCCTGAGTTTTCCTTATTCCCTGCATTTTCCCCTTTAAGCCTGCTCCAAAGCCTGATTGTTGGAAGGATGCATCCAAGGGCTTGAACTTGTAAGACCTCCTTTCAGCTGTTATTTTGATTTTGGATGGATTCCACCTCTCAATTGTCTCAGATATTTTTCCATCTCTGCAATGGTTGAGATCCCAACCCTAGAGTTCTTGGAGCTCACAGGCACTAAGAAACAGGTCCCTGCTTTTTATTACCCATAGTCCTTGGAAAGACTTAAAGTGTTCTTTTAACATTCAAGACCACGTGAATCTTTATGAGAAAAAAGAATGTTTGCCAAAATGAAGAATCAGCATAAAAGTTCAAGTGACCTGACTAATAAAAAAAATAAATGAGTAAAAAAGGGACTTGACTGGTCCCACACTTTGTGGAGCCTGGCAAAGAAGTCCGTTCTTATTGTTGAGTACCTGTTGTAAATTTCAAAAATGGGCTCCAATTCTTCACCACTCCCCAGATCCTCTCCCTTTATGGAGCCCTTCCCCTTGGTGTGTTGTTCTGATTCCTCCTTCACTCTGACCTCAGCCATGTGGTTTGCTGTGGGCCAGTGGCACACCAGCTCTGTAGTTTCCATTGTTATAAATGTTGTTGCTAATATTCAGAATCACTAGATAAGAAAAATCCTTAAATGATGTACTTTTAAATCAAATGGGAAAGGGAAGAATTCCTGCTCTAAATTTTGAGAGTATATAAACTTTTAAAAAGGATGCAGATTCTACCAAAAACCTAAGCCCATGTAAGAGGAACTGGAGGAAGAAAAGGAAGTTGAAAAGTGCTGCTCATGAAGACAAAGGAGAGGGGAGTAGACTGGGCAGGTAGACCACAGGCTCCCCCAAGGCTCATGTTTACCTGCCAACCTGCACAAATGGTAACCAAAGATACAATGTTGGATTCCATATATTATATTGTCATGCATGGAATTATCTTGCCTTATTTCATCTGGTAGGGAAAGAGCATGTCTCTATGTTCCTTGAAAGACAGAAGAGTTTTTGTTGGGGGAAGGTTCTAAAAGGCATTTTTTGAGGACACTTTTAAGTAAAACCACGGGTCAGGATTTTGTTTTTCAAATAACACTGACTGAGGGAGTTCCATTTCTCCATCCTTTCTTGAATTATGTCCCCTCCTCACCACCACTGTTGCAAAATAAGGTGTGGGAAATGAGGTTGTAGCTGTTCCCTTGAAAAATATCTGTCTGTTTCTTAAGAAACCATCACATTCCTTTTTCACTTCAACCTGAGATTATACCAAAAGTATGCCCATCTTTAAAATGTACATAATGGCCCAGTTGTTCATTTACTGTTTTCCCCTTTTATCTTTCATTATGTTGTTGTTTTGGGGTCATAAAACCTTAATGCTTTGGTTTAAGTGGCGGCTAAATTTAAAAGTACCTTCTGCTGGATTTGATTCCAAGTTCACAAAATTAACTTTTCATTATATTTATGCCTAGACACTGATTTTATTCTCCATTTGTCAGTTATTTTTAAGGACTGAATACTAAGTATGTGAAGTGTGACATGAAATTATGAGATTACTGTTTCAAGAGGTAAACTGAATTTGAACATGAGAATGTCATATTCTCTGGAAGTCGGGTGCCATTTCAGTAATACCATAATTGTTCAAAAGACTTTCAGATTCCTTTCTTACATTGCCTTCTGGTCTGACTTACTAACTTTAAAAATAAGGGATAAATTTTTGTAGACACTTGCTTGATAGCCCCTTGTAGCTTTCCCTACTAGAGTGACATATGTGTGAGTGAAGCAGATTGATTTCCAGACCAGCCCATTTTAATTGTGAATATGACTAAGCAACTTCAATTGACACCATGTGGAACAGAAGAATCACCAAGCAGAAACTTGCCAGAATTCTTGACCCACAAAAGTAAGAATTACAATAAAATGGTTGTTGGTATAAGCCAGTAAGCTTTAGGGAAATTTATTATGCAGGAGTGAGTAACTGGAAAAGACTCCTGAAAACAAACAATTGCTAGATGTTCATTTTCTGGGTTATCTGACTTAAAATGGTTTATTCCTCAGTCAAGACCTATGTGTCATTGGTTCATTTTTCATATCTACTGGCAAGATCATTGTGAGACTCAGACACTTGTCTCTGTAGAGTGCCTGACACATAGGTGGTCAATTGTGTCCATCCACATAGGCACTGCCTCATGCCAGATATAGTAGTACCTGGCATGCAGTTCACTGCCATATCCCTAGTACCTAGTACCCTACATCTTTCCGTGGGATGCAGACAAGATATGAACAAAGGGCTATATGTTATTTCAGTTGGAAATAAGTGGAGAATACTGAAGCTGGACAAGGGGACTAGAATCTTGGGGAAGGTTTGAAAGGGGCAGGTAGAGGGCCCTTGTCATTTTAGAACAAGCAAATTTTTCTCTGATAAGATGACATGTGAGCAAGGATCTGAAGAAATTATGAGGGTCTGGAGAAAAGCATTCCTGACTGAGGGGACAGCTAGTGCAAAGGCCCTAGGGCAGGAGTGGGCTTTGCATGTGCCAGGACAATATGGAGACTGTCATGGTTAGAGTGGAGTGCAAACAGGGGAGAGTCACAGTAGTTTGTTTGGAGAGAGACCAGGGACTAAGTCATCCAGGGTCTTGTGGTCACTGCAGTGGCTCTCACTCTGGGTGAAATTGGTACCAATGGAGGCATGGAGTACATGTGGTGGTTGCTATTTTTCATTATTAGAATTACCTGTTAGCAGATGATAGGTCTAGAATTAGGCCATGAGTCCATTTAGCTTCCCAGTCCATGCTTTGACATTCAACAGTGCTGTCTTGTTACTTGTGATGTCTGTGGTCTCAGAGTCTTTGTAGTATAAAAGTATTTCCACTCTACAAGAGTTTACCATGGAAGATAAAGAAAGAACCTGAGATTCTAAAGACCCTTTTACCCCTCAGGACTGTGGTATTTGCCAACCTGTGAGTTTTCTCAGCCTCTGTTTATCCCTACTGTTCTTCACTTTCGCCCAGTTTGCAGGAAGAATTGAGAAATAGATAGACTTCTCCCAAAGGCAAAGAATTGTTCTTGTAGAAAGTTTGAGGTTTGTTTTTTTTTTGTTTTTTTTTTCCCTGCCCTCCTTCCTCTTCCTGGGACTAGAAGAATATCTAGATGAAGAATATCTTATTTCTCAAAGGGGAAACGGTAATGATATTTGGCCCAAATAACCTTTCTTGGCCTTGCTACCTCCACTGAGCTCATCATAGGAGGACACAATTTACATAAGAAATGGATCTGTAATAAATTCCCTCATGAATTCCTTCCAGCAGCATGCAAACCTTTTTAGTTCCACGGTGTATGCTCATATAATGATCCTCCACCTGGCTCGGGACCTTTTTATGTGGGAACATTAAACTAATTTTGCTCGGAATGTGGGATGGTTTCTCAAGATGGCGCACCTGATTCTAAATCGCAGTTCACAAGGCTCTTTGGGAAGATGGATGGATCCCTGGAGGCTCTTTAGGCTTTTCGTTGCCCTCAGAACTTCTCTCAGAGCCCAGCTCATCTCTGAAAAACTTCTGCTTCACATTTGGTATCCCTGTGACAGCCACCAAATGATTGGGTAGGGTCAAGAAGTCAACTGACTTCCTCATATGCTTCTGCCATCACTCCATGCCTGGGTGGGGGTGGGAGCCAGCTGAGGTGCCTTGGGCTTCTGTAAGGGTGTGAGAGTGACTGGGATACTGATGGGATTAAAATATCAGTTAGAATTCTTTGCTGGGAATGGGTTAAATGGCACATTCCACGAGTTGCTTTTGTCTGGTAGCAGTGAAACTGAGTGATATGATCTCTCCTCCATTGTTTATGACATGAGGATATGCCCTCCTTCTGGAAACAAGCTGATTCTTAGAGGTACATAGAATGGTGCTACTGGGAGACCTAACAGGGGGTTAATTACTGGGGTGCTGTGAATACGGATGACGTACATTAAAGTATTTCATCTGTCAGCCACCAAATGCTACTCTGTTCAGAAGCTAGGGGTGAATCTGAGGGAAGCTTGGCATGAAAGGTCTAACTTAATGAAAAGAATCTAAGAAAACATGAAAGTATTATGTTTGCAACTAGAGAAAAAGCTAAACTAGGGCCTTGTGGTGTTTGTTGCCTAAATGGTAACTCCTGCTGCGTTCTTAACTTTCAGAAAACCTCAGCTGAATCTAAATCTCCTGCTTATGCTTTGTGGAGTATCTCAGCTTAAAGCAAAGCCACATTATCCTGCTTGATATAGCTGGGATGATTGCGGGGTTATGAGTGTAGTCAGAAAACCCTGGCATAAAAGAGATTTTAAATGAACAGATGAATAGAGCAATCAAAGGGCCATCCAATCAGATCTAAGCAGATTAGAACTTCATGCAGCCTCAGACAGAAATAGAGAGTGCTCTGTGACATATCAAAGTCACTCATCTGAGATGCTCATGTTGCCCTGACCGTCAAAAGCTGCTCTCAAGGCTGACTTCAGCTCCATTTTCACAGGCATCAGTCAAATAGTCTCCATGGAATGGGATCCTGACTTTTAGTATTGCTGCAATTTGTCTCTTACTGTTTTTCATTTAAAAGTATTTCTATGTTTAGGTTTGGATCAAGCAGTTTACAATTATTATTAGGATCATTTTCCATGTCTTTTACTTACCGTTTTTTATTTAAAAGTATTTCTATGTTTAGGTTTTAATCAAGCATTTTATTTTTCAAAATGCTTTGATAAAATTTCATTTCAAAAATTTAGCAATTTTTATCACAAACATTTTCCTTACTATTTGTCCCATTAAGTGTGTACGCCTTCATACTCACTATAACTATTTTTTGAAGTTTTGTTTTATATTGCCAATATTATTAGATTTTATAGGTTTTTCAAGGCATTAGCTATGTCTTATGGTATTTTTTCTTTCATAAATAAGCCATTAATTGATTCATGTGAATTCCTGAAATAAGTATAACAAAAAACTTTTATATTATAGTTTAATATTAGAGTTTTATATTATAGTTTAAAATATGTGGATAGGTGGAGCTTAGAGTTCATAAATCCAGACAACCCTGGCCTCAGTTATGAACCTTAATGTCTACCTATTCTGATATTTTTAACAGTATGGAATTCTTAACTCTGCCCAATGGATGAACCACTAAAAACCACAGATAGTTGTTATGCACAAATGCAAGCCAGGGTTGCTGGACATTTTCATTATTTAAGAAAAGGTAGAAATCAAGAATTTTGACTCAAAGTACCTGGAATTAAAATTTGATGTTTACTTCAATTATTTTTTAAAACACCGTATGGACCAAACAAGATTTGTCTGTGGGGTACTGTGGGCCTCTATATTGTGACCTTTGGTGGGGTATGTTGGAACAAACATCAACTTAATTTTCAATTTAGGAAGTGATATGGTTTGGCTGTGTCCCTGCCCAAATCTCATCTTGTATTGTAGCTCCCATAATTCCCATGTGTTGTGGGAGAGGTCCAGTGGGAGATAACTGAATCATGGGGGCAGTTTCCCCCATACTGTTGTCGTGGTAGTGAATAAGTCTCACGAGATCTGATGGTTTTATAAGGGGAAACCCCTTTTGCTTGCTTCTCATTCTCTCTCTCCCCTGCCACCATGTAAGATGTGACTTGCTCCTTCTTGCCTTCTGCCATGATTAAGAGGCCTCCCCGGCCATGTGGAATGGTGAGTCAATGAAACCTCTTTATAATTACCCAGTCTTGGGTATGTCTTCATCAGCAGCCTGAAAACAGACTAATACAGTAGGCAAATTAAAAAATTGCAGCAGAGCAAGGGAGAGACCCTTTCTAATGAAAAGCAAACTTAAGAGTATCTAAATGATATTCATGAACCATAGGAACTAAGTAAATACCTAGGAAAGGTGATTACTGTATTATCAGGGTGTCTCTGTTAATTTCTCGATTACCCTAATATGTGTAATTACGACTGGGAAGGGGGAGAGAAGGAATAAGCCAAGTAATAACCCTGATCATGGCATTTTCTTTAAAAGCTCCATTTTGACCCATATAGCTTATGAGCTGTCTTCTCTAAATAGTTCAACACTTAATCAGGTAAATAGATGGTGGATCCATCTAGTGAACTAACAGTATAATAAAACATTTGCTCGTGATCATTTATAGTTAAGGTTACTAGCTGAGGCACAGGGTTGTTTTTCTCAAGCCACTAATCATTAGTAAATAGAGATAACTCTGTTGCCTGAGGCTGGATTGGAGATTTACTCCGATGTAGACCCTGCTAGTCGCTTACCCAATATGCATCTTTCCATTCTTCATTAGTACCAGAATGGGGATTTTTGGGTAGAAGGATAGTAATGTGTCCAGAAAATGAACAAAAACCAAACAAAAGAAACACTATACTTCTACTTCTTGCCTCTCGAGTGGTCATGTGACTTGCTCTGGGCAACAAGAAGTCAGGAGAAATTGCTGGATGAGGCTTGTAGAAAATGTTTTTAAAAGGAGACAGATTCACCTGACATGTGCCCTTTATCTCTCATCTGTCTTCTACTTTCTATTTGGAACCCGGACATGATAGTGATATAATATTTGTATCAATTTATTTCCTGGTACACCTCTTTGATATTTTTTCTTCCTACATTGGTTGTCTGCATCTTTTGGTTTTCCTCTTCCTGTGGCCCTGCTTTTGTAAGACTACTTTCCTCAGGGAGAAGCGAATGTTTTCAGTCTTACTTATAGAATGGTTGATCACAAATTGATTATTGAGATAGGCTCCTTCTTTGCAGTACTGATCAAGACTGTATCCCACACAGCCAGGAATTCTGTTGGATTCAACTCCATGTGACTACCATTAAAAAAGAAAAAAAAATCATGTTGTGTTTATGATAGCATCAATATATTATGAAGTTCATTTCTGAAAGCTCATTCCTCAAAACCTCCATTTTGATCGTGCCAATAAGTACCTAATCTTCTAAACCTCTGCTTATAATTTTACACATTGATGACCAGTGGAATATTGCATGAACCAAGTTCTGGCAATCGATATTTGCAAACAGTGTCTCTCTTCACTTTCCTGTTCATCGGTTCTGGACGCTGCGGGGCATGTTTGTATTGACAGCCTTGGGCCCTCATCTCTGTGTTCCTGTGTTGGGTCAGGTGGTAGTGTGGACTGTGGGAGAATTCCCGACAGTTGCACCTATACCAGGATGGCTAAAATATCTAGACACGGAAATGACTGTAAATCACAAATATGTCTATGTGACCCAAAGAACATCCATGCATATGTTAACTTCCCTTTCATCAGATCCCCAAAATGTCAGTGATCACACAGACTCACCTGACAGGAGGGGAAATGTGACAGAGGCATAGCTAGAGAGGAAACAGATAGGACCCTTGCCCTACTACAGTGAACATAGGATGCAAATTTTAATTGTGACTTATGACATGTCGACACAAAGGCTGGGGCCTTGGAAGACAACTGTGCAACTGAGTGTAAGCTTTGTTAGCTTCCCGGTAAATTTGCCTTTGCTAAAAACTTGCACTGACTTTAGACATGTCTGCTTTTAGGGGTAGTGTCCTAATTAATATCAGTGGGAAAATAAATTTCTGTCCTGCTATCTTCTCACAGATACACCTGTGGGTAGACAGCCAGAACAAATTATACATTTTAAAAGCATTTTGTTTTTTAGTTCTATGCCACTAAAAGGTAGGCTTGAAGGTAAGAAACTATGTTTTAGCTAAGAATACATACCCATATTTAGACAATAAACAGAAGGGACTGAGTATAGAAGCAAAGAAACAAACTATCCTGCATAATAAAGAGGGAAGCATTTACATTATCACTGTGGAACAAACCATCCCAGACATGGTGGCTTAGAATACAAAGTTATTTATTCTCTTTTGTGATTCTGTGGGTTGACTGAACTCATCTCGGAAGTTCTGCTCTGTGTGAGGTCAGCAGGGGCTGTGTCATCTGGAGGCACAACGGTGCCAGCACATCCAGCTTGGTTTACTCACACGGTGGCCAGTTGATGCTCCCAGATGGGAACTCAGCTGGGGCTGTTGGCCATAGTGTCTTGGCCTTCTTCCATGTAGCTTGTCTGCATTGGATAAGGTTCTTACACCATGGTTTTCAGAGGTTCTAAGAGAGAGTGTTGGAACAAAAATGGGAAGTGTAGTTCTTTTAGGGCCCAGTTTTAGAAAATTATATAGCGTATTTCCAAAACATCATATGGATCAAAGGTAGTCACAGTCCAACCTAGATTAAAGGAGGGGAGGAACAGACTCCTCTTCTTGGTGGGATGAGTGGTAACAAATTTGTGGCTACCACAGGAGATAAAGGGATCCAAAGGTTTGCATTCATATAGCGTCATCACTTATATCTGGATTATAAAAATAGAAATAAATGAAGATAAGACAATGCCTAACACATAGTAAAGGCCTAAAAATTGTTCATTGATTTAGAATTTATGGGCCTACAACTTTTAATGTACGTGATCTTACATTTTAGCTTCTTGAAAATGTTTATATTTTCAAATATTCTGTTCTAGGCTGAGCAAAGTGGCTTATGCCTATAATCCCAGCACTTTTGGGAGACTGAGGTGGAAGGATCGCTTGAGTCCAGGAGTTCAGGACCAGCCTTACAATATAGCCAGACTCCATTTCTACAAATAATAATAATAATAATAGTAATAAAATTAGCTGGGTGTGGTGGCACATGCCTGTAGTCCCAGCTACTCAGGAGGCTGAGGTGGTGGTAGGATCGCTTGAGCCCAGGAGTTTGAGGTTGCAGTGAGCTATGACTGTGCCAGTGCACTCCAGCCTGGGTGATACAGAGAGATCCTACCTCTACAAAAACAAAAACAAAAACAAAAACAAAAACAAAAACAAAAACAGAACAAATATTCTGTTCTAGTCTCACAGCATCCATCAAATAAAATCCTTCATTTTGCTCAGAATATCTGATAACTGTAGTTATAGATCATTTTTCTATGGTCTTGATTCTATAGATATAAGGGATTTGGGTTTTGTGGGATAATTTAGAGGCCCCTTTGCTTTCTTTTACTTTTCTTTGCTCCATTAGCTTTTGTGGATGGTGGTGGGAGAGATGGTCTCTATGGCGAGGTCTCCTCTAGCCCATAGGCTCAAAGGCAGTTTTCCAGTGTGAGATAATCTGCCACAAGAGGTGAACAATATCACCATGAGAGTGTTATCCCCAACCATAGCACGTGTTTGCCTCACACCACAGATTCTGACAATTAAGAGGGTGGAAAACCAGTTTTCCAAAAACGAAAAAGTTTGAACAGTGGAAGAGGGAAATAAGGGGCTTGCTCGTCCACATGAAATATTAGCTTGAACACAAGAGGAAGCCACGAGAACCATAAAGATGAGGTGGGAATAAAAACCCCTGATGCATGCACAACTCACCTGGGATTAAAACCCAAGGCCATCCTGGAACCTGATATAACCATTCCTGTTGTAATCTAAAGCCTTGTCAACATATTGCAGGTGCACACCACATGACCAGGTGGGGAAAAAAGAGGCGAAGCCAACTGGGAAGAGATGTGTCAGTTTCATCTTCATAATACATATATCCCAAGGTGCATGTGTGCATCTGGTTTCTATTTCAGAACTTTTTACTAGTAGCTTTACAAAAACCGGGGCAGACAATTCTGTGAGTTAAGGAGACCATATGTTAACGAGGGGTTGGGAGGGACGTGGCAGTGTTGCTGAGGGACCTAGTGGGGCTGCTGGGGACCAAGAGAAAGAACCCAAGGGACCTAGGAGGGGGTACTCAGACTTGAGGTTGGGCCACCTAAATGGTCATATGTTGCTTGGCAATGCTAAATCTTCAGAGTCCAAATAATTTTGAAGACACAAATTTTAAAAAAATTGTTTTGAGGCTGATTGCATTTTGGACACAGTGAAAAATCCTTTTCTGATGTGGAACAGATTGAATTCTAGAGCTGGAAGGGACTTTAGGGTCATTCCAGTCCCAATCTTCATTGACAGGCGAATCCCTCTTGAAGGCCTTATGTGACAAATGGGATATTGGACCTGCCCAAGGTTACAGGATTTGTGTTAGAGGCATCGCAGAGACCCATATTCATGAGCCAATCCAGGAGTCTTTTCTTAAATATATTCTGCCCTTATGGAGCACTAATCTCATGAAAGTGTGAAGACCCCTCAAGTCCCAGGTTCCTGGGCCACTGCTCTCCCTCTGATGATCAACTAGAGGGAGTTTGTCCAGTGGTCTTTGTTGAAGATCACAGTTGGAACATTTTTCTTACTGTTAGGTAAAGAGATGCCATAATGATACTGTTGCTGTAAGTCCTTCTCAATGGTTTGGCCACACAGGAATTTATTAATTTTCTTCTGGAAAGCTATTGTCTCCACTTTTATAAAGTGGTACCTGGGTCCCCCCTACTGCCATCAATACGCCAGTGCATCCATAGAGTTACTTATGATCTCTTAATCCGTTCTCATTTATTCATTAATTTGTTGGAGAAAGCTTTATTAAGGACTTATTTTAGGTAAGGCACCATGATGGATCCTATAGGGGCAAAATATAAAAGGGATATAAACCCCCAATTCAAGAAATAGACTGCTTAGTAGGGTTGAAAATGTAATACTTTTTTTTTTTTTTTTTTTTTTTAGGAAATATGTTTAGTCAAAAATGATGATAGGAGTTTGGTTTTACAGCTGAAGTTTTTGATCTGGGCCTTAGTTGGGTCAGATTTGGTTGTGGAAGAGGGAGAAGAGGCATCTAGATGGTGGAGGCTAGGTGAGTAAGGGCACTTCTTTGTCTATTTCGTTCTCATCTTTAGAAGCTGGGGTCTTGAAGAAGAGAATGACTGGGGTGCTCCTCTGCTATTGCTACCCCTGTCAACAGTTCTCCCAACTCTTTCACTAACAAGATGATAATTTTTTTTGAATTTCTGTTTCCTCTCCTTTCATCCTATCTCTGACATTTTGATTGGGTATCAGAAGAAACTGGGAAACAAATTAACTGTTTCTTAATACTTACCATCACATTATCATCAGAATCTCTAAGTGTCCCATTAAAAAAGAAAAGGGACCACTCATGCCTTGTAAATGTCAGACTAGACTCTTTCCCCTAAAAGCATCTACTCTTGTAGTCTCTGAGGCTTTTCCCATTTTCTGCTTTGTTTCATTTTTCTTGAAACTTCCATGATATGCTTTTGAACATCTAGCAAACTCAGAAACATAGGACTGCTTCTCTGAGTGGGGAAAGTCCAGGGAACTCCTTTATGTTGTCCCAGTGAGTTCAAAAGGGCCCATTTCACTTTTTCTGGAGGGACACCCAGGTGAAACCTTCAAGTGATGTGCCAGGGAGCAGCAGGCCCTGACGTGTGCTTATTCTTTTGGCAGTGTTGAGCTGACGTGAGCATCTGTCAGGGCTGCTTTTTTATGACTCCCGCTAGACAGCTTGAAAAGAGATGAAAAGGTTTATTGGATCTGAGGAAGAAAGTGGTCAGGAAAGAGCATAAGGTGGGTGGGGCTCCTTGCAGATCTGAAGTTCCCTTCTGATTTCTCAGAATGCATGGTTGTTTTTGCTAGCCAAGTAAGGTATGTGGTTTGTATTATCTCTTTCTCTTTCTCTCTCTGGGCCATCTTTGTGAAATACCTTAAAAATCTCTTGCCTTATATCTGTCTGTTTTTCAGGATCTGGAGTCAGCCTGTGAGCCACCTTTTTTGGTATTTCCAATGGCAGCAATCTCCTTAGCCCTGTGTTTTTGGAATCCTTTCTGGAAAATGCAAGAGGAAGAGGAGATGATGATTTAAGTGTTACTTCAGTCTTTGTGCAAGCCCCCTACCCATCTCTTAGAACTTCTTGAAGCTGTTTGCTTTTTGTCTTCTGTAGCTAACAGTACTTCTTTGGACTCTGTGGCCTAAGGCCTGTTTTTGATGCTTGTTTTAACCAAATTTTACCTATCTAATGACTTGGTCTCTACCTAAAGTCTTAGTCTTTTTCTAGGCTCTAAAGCCAATCCAGTCTTTGACTGGTTTAACTTGTTTCTCAAAATAAGGTATTTTTGTTGCCATTTGAGATCTGACTCTGTGACTCAATTTTGTTCATTCATTTGTTAATTTAGCAGATATATACTGACTACCTACTAGTCTCAGACATTGTCCTAGTGTCTGGGAATATGGTAGGGAAAAAAGCAGACAAAATGCATATCTTCTAGGGAGGCCATATGGCAGCTCAGTAAGCAAGTGAATTATGCATAGAGTGACGACTTAGATGGTGTATTAGGCCATTCTTGCATTGCTGTAAAGAAGCACCCAGGACTGGGTAACTTATAAAGAAAAGAGGTTTAATTGGTTTATGATTCTGCAGGTTGTATAGGAAACATGGTCCTGGCAACTGGCTGGCTTCTAGTAAAGCCTCAGGAAGTTTTCATTTATGACAGAAGGTGAAGTGGGAGCAGGCACATCACATGGAGAAAGCAGGAGCAAGCAGGGGGTGGGAGTGGGGATGTGGGTGGGGGTGGTGCCACACACTTAAATGACCAGATCTCATGAGAATTCACTATCATGAAGACAGCACCAAGCTATGAGGGATCTATCCCCATAATCCAAACCCCTCCTAAGTGGCCCCACCTCTAGCATTGGGGATTACAATTCAACGTGAGATTTGGGTAGGGACAAACATCCAAACTATATCACATGGTAATAAGTTTTACAGAGAAAAATGAAAGTGTAAAGGGATAAGATGTGGCAGTAGGGGAGAACATTACGGTTTGTAAAGAGTAGCCAGGGAATTCACTGATAAGGTAACATGTGATCAGTTGCCACATAGAGACCTTGGAGAAGAACATTCCAGGTAGAAGGAACAGCAAGGACAAGTTGCCCCAGTAGAGAGTCTATTTAGACTGTTTGAGATTTAGCAAGAAGGTCTGCATGGCTGGAGTGGAATAAGCAAAAGGAAGATAATAGTTGGAGATGATGGCAGCACGGGGAATGGAGGCTGTCAGATCTTGTGGGCAAGTTTAAGACTTTTTAGCTTTTGCTCTGAGTACGATGGAAAGGTACTGAAGGGTTTGGTTCAGTGATAAGAAATGATACCATTTATATTTTTAAGGTATTACTTTGACTATTGTGTTGAGAAAAAATGATTGGAAAGCAAGAAAGAAAGCAGATTGGAGGCTCTTTCTAGGAGCAAGTTGATGGTGTCTTAGACAAGGGTGGTAGTGGCAGAGGTAGGAAGAAATGGGGGTTGGATTCTGGATATACCTTGAAGGTTGAGACAACAGTAGTTGCTGATGGTTTTGATGGGATAAGTGAATAGGAGGAAGATGTCAAGGACAATAACATGGTTTTTAACCTGAGGAGCTAGAAGAGTAAATGTACTGTTTGCTGAGATATCACAGAAGGAATAGGCTTCAGAGTATGGGGAAATATCAGAAATTGGTTTTAATCATGTTGTTGGAGATGCCTATTAGACATCCAAGATGTCAACTAGGAATTTGATATAAAAATATAAAGTTTATGGAAGAAGTCAAAATGAGGATATAATTTTGGAGTATATCATTTTATATATGCTATTTAAAGCCACAAGACTGGCTAAAATCACCAAGGAAGTATGTGCAGAAAGAGGAGAGAAGTCTGAGGACCAAGTCATGGGGTATCTCAACATTTAGAGCATGTGAGAGAAGGAGGAACCTACAAAGGCAGGTGAGAAGTAGTAGCCAGTGATGTAGTGAAATAACCAAGAGAGAAAGGTGCCCAAAGCCAAGTGAAAAGGTATGATCAACTGTTTCAAATGTTGCTGATGTTTCAAGTAAGATGGAGACAAAGAAACTGGCTATTGCATTTATAAACGTAGTCATTATTAGTGACCATGACTGTGCAAAATCCTGACTGGAGAAAATGGAAGGAGACATATCGGTGATGGAAAACTCTTTGCAGGATCTCAATGAAAATCGAAAATGATAATTTAGACCTTAATTGGAGAGAGATTTTGGGGTCAAATGAGGTTTTATATGTTTGTTTTTTATTTATTTTTGAATTTATTTGTTAAGATGGGAGATATTACACCATATTTGATGACAATGATAATGATGAAGTAGAGAGGGAAGGATTCGTATGGACTGAAGGGGGAAAATGTTGGTGTGAGCAGGGGAAAGGGGCTGAGACTTGCGGAACAATTGGAGGGGTTTGCCTTTGATATGCGTATGGAGAGGAAGACACGAAGGCACTAGAAAGTAACCACCCTGAGGGCAGAGGTTTTGTGTATGTGTGTGCGTGTGTGTTTTACTGGAAACTAGTTTTATTTTAAAATTAAGTGCATAGCACTCATCTAATTCCATTGGTGTAGACTTTAGCACCATACTTATTTGCAATTAATGTCATAACACAGATACATTTTGGTTTGCAGTCTGTACTTGAGTAGTGTTTATTTGGTGGACTTTAGTGAAGCCCTTCATACATATTAATCTCTTCACAGTTGTGTGTAACTGCTCTCTCTCGGCACATGGAAAATAATCAGTTGCTGACTGAATGAATAGAACAGATGCAGGATTTGGCTTAATATCCCTCCATGTTTCTCATTGCACCTAGAATTATATACAAATATCTTAACTCCACATAAGATTTCACTTGTGATCTGTCTCCAACCTTACTCACTAACTGCTCCATTCTCCCTCTCACTAACTGCAGTTCACTTACACTGTCTTCTTCCATTTCCATGAACTCTTAATTATCTTCCTTATTTCAAGTTCCTGTCCTAAAATGCTCCCCTTTTTCATTCCCTACTCTCTCCCCTTAAAACATGGCCAACATCTACTTATCCTTCAGCTCTCACCTTAAATTCCACTTCTGCAAGAAGGCCCTCCCTGCCTGCCCAAGGGTTTCTCCTGTCAATCTCTCTCATCTACCTTCTTCTTCTTTTATAATGTATATGTGTATTATCTGTATCTTTTCCATGACTTTAAGTTTTGTCTTGTTAACTGTTATATAGCTCAACCTAGCACAGAACCAGGATCATAGCAGGTACTCAAAAATATCTATGTTATAAAAAATGGGGGCTTCCATGTCAAGAGGGCAGATTAAATACATATTTTCCCACCGTTTTCTAAAACCCCACTAAAATGAAAATAAAAGAATAAAAATATAAAAGCATAAGAACAAAGAACAAGGGAAGTGAAAACAGTAAATAACAGGTAAATTTTTGGAAGATGAGAAACAGATGGAGGATAGATAACTGATTTAGTGGAAGAGAGAAAGTTGAAAATACCTCTTTATAGAGGAGAGTATTGACAAGAAGTTAGCCATTCCTCCCTAACAAATCATGAACAGTTTCTAGAATGTTAGATGCCAGGCTTATGCCCTTCTGGGTAGGGGGTTAGAAGATTCTTCTCAGGAGAAACAGGTCTAGAAGAAAAATATATACAGATATTGTTATAGGGGAGGAGGCCCAAACAAACATCCCATCATCCTAAAATAGAGTCCAGCAGCTTACAAGCCTAGCTCAAGCAAACAGAGCTTTAAATGTTTTAAAAAAGGCATTTAAATGACTATTTTTTGTTATTTTATTTTGAATTCAGGGAGTACAAGTGCAGGTTTGTTACATGGATATATTGCATAATGGTGAGGTTTGGGCTTCTAGTGAACTCGTCACCCAGATAATGAACATTGAACCCAGTAGGTAATTTTTCAATCATCACTCCCTTCCCACTCTCCCTTCTTTTGGAGTCCCCAATGTCCATTATTTTCATCTTTATGTCTATGTGTATGTATTGTTTAGCTCTCACTTATAAGTGAGAACATGTGAGTATCTGATTTTCTCAAACAGCGCTTTTATTCTTTACTTTTCATTATAAATGGATGGTCAAAGAGCAATGGATAGCATGAAATACTGAGACTATAAAAATATACTATATGCTGAGAATACAAAAAGAAGAAATGTGGAAGAAAGAGATGATTCAGATACTAGAAGAGGGAAGGGAAGATACTGCATTTATGAATTGAGAAAATAGTACTCCAAAAAAGAACCAGAGAAAAAGATTAGAAAGTAATCCCCTGACAGGCAACATTAAAACTCATAGAAGGGATAGGCATGGGAGATGAAGTCAAATTGCTCCTAGAAAGTAGAGAGAATGATTAAAATATACTCATAGGAGAGAATACTTAAGCAAATTACAGAATTGGTACAGAAATCAAAATGACCTAAGATAGTAGGATTTCCAGAAAGGGAAATGGGGGAGATTTTTCTTTCAAAGAAATAATACAAGAAAAAAAATTTCATAATGAAAGGAACAGGAATCTCCATACTGCAAAAGCTCACTGAGTTCCTAAAATCATGACCACAGCCAGGATACATAATCATGACAAGAAAGAACGGGAAATCCTAAAACCTTGCAGAGAGCAAAACACAGCTCACTTACACAGATGAGAAACTGAGATAGCATTGTTCAATAGCAACGACGGAATAAATACAGACCATCATAGAGCAAAGCCTTCTAAATGTGGAGAGAAAGTGATTTCCAACACAGAATTATATACCTGGGGAGACTCATAATGAAGTATGAAAATAAAATAAAGACAGAAAATTTTGGATATTCAAGTTTTCAAGAAATCTACTTTCCGTGCTTCTTAGAAGCTACTGGAGGAAGTTGTGGGGTCTGGGAAATAGAAATTGCAATACAGTGAAGTGGTGAGGGGAACTTCCAGGATGGCAGGAAGGAAAACCTTGGGAAATCAGCTCTGTGGCAGGACTGGAGAACAATAGTCCGGTCTGGAGCAAGAGAAGACAAGAAAAAAATATGTAATGAACAGATTTACCTAATATTTGAAGATATAAAAAATTATACTGAGGGCCTCTAAGAGAAGGTAGGAATATCTGGTCATAAGTGCCTAGACATCTAAACAAATCCCACAAAAAGCAAAAGTTTCTATGCTAAAGGTAATCATGCTTAATACTTGTCACACAGGTGAGCAACATTCAACAGTCACAATCATGTATATGGTGAAATGATGATGAGCCTGAACAGTGCATTGTATCAGGAACCCGTGGAAAAGGTTAGTGAAAGTATGAGGAAAAGTGCTGTAAAAGAGCTAAAGTCTCCTGTACCACAATGAGAAGTCAACATATAGTGGTTAAAATTGAAATTGGGAAAGAATGACATAAACACAATATTTAAAAAAATTTAGAAAAACTGAAAAATTGCTAATCATGTTGAAAGTAGGTGTTTCTGGGAAAGAGGATGGTGGCAAGGAAGGGAGGGGTGAGTCAAGGAGCTATTTTTTTTGTTATACACCTTATTGCATGTTTACTTTTTAAAACTACATATATTTATGACAAATAAGTAAGCATCGACTTCGGGAAAATTAAAAATGACTGAGAGAGTGAGTGAGATACAGAGCAGAGGCTCATGGCATCTCTACCCTGGGATGTGAGTCGGGGGAAAGAAGGGGAATCGGCAGCTAGTTTCCCCTGGGTCAGTGCATCTGATTACAGGAGTTGACTCCTGACTGAGCCCACCAGGTTAGGTTAAATAATGACGTGTGTCCTCCTCTCTTGGGAGTAATGTACATCCCCACACTCACCAGAAGGTCTGCAGGATGTTTTCACTTGAGTAGCATGATACCAAATATGATTTTTTATTCTTTGTAATTCAAACCTTCGGCCTGGATTTAAACACATACAAAAGTCCCTCTCAAACCATGCCCTTAGCATTTACAAATGTTATAATCTGGATGGGAAAACCAGAGCTGTTGGCAGGGAGGTCAAGGGGAATTTATTTACAGTCTTGTCTCTACTCCGACTTGACCCATATACTTGGGCCTCAATCCCCTGTATACTCGTATTGACTTCAAACAAAAAGGGTGTACCTCATCATCAGGGGTCCGTGAGGTAAACAGAGATTGGCTTATTGGAAAAGCAATTCATCTCTTAACTAGGAGAGAAGAAAACTGCTCTAATGATGTAGGATATAAATGGAAACCAGAGCCCTGTTAAACTCATAACCTGAGTGAGCATTCTTATCTTTCATGTTCCTTTTAAATCAACATGCCCATTAAAAATGTATATATATTACATGTGATATCATTTGAGGAGAAGAAATTTGATTCTTTTAACAGGTCTGTTCTTTGCTAGGTGTTATACTCAGTTTTTACAAGGGGGCTCCACAGTGTATTTCTGGACACCTTGTATATGTCCGATAAAGAGTGAAAAGCTAACATCATTTGTAGACTGAGGACCTGAACTGTGATGCCGAGTATGGATAAAATCAATGGGACAGTGGTGAGTCTGATTAGATATTCCATGTATACTGATGACCCCTATTTCACCATAAATTGTAATTCAAAAATGTGGTAAATGGGGCAATGTGGTGATCTCCATGTGTGAGTATATAGAAGTATGTGCATACTCATACACACATATGTTTAGAGTAAATATGTGCACATTTATGGCAAATATAAAGCCATAGTTAAGAAGCAAAGGGCGTAAGATCAGTGGAGTAAACCAAGGACAGGAACTTGGGATTGTGGCAAGGGAAGGAGATTAGAAGTTAGAGGATTCATACTGAAAGGTGAAAGTAAAGCCATTTTGTAGGGCTGGAAGAGTTTTTTTGCAACTGCCTTCTGCTTATAAACAAGGAAGTGTTGCCCTGGGAGAAGGAACTGACATACTGGGAGAAGGAACTGACATATTCAGGTCACACGATTAGCCAGTAACAGAGTTAAAACTAGACCATGACACTGGGTCCAGTGTGCTTTGCGATTTATTCTGTTCCTTGAGTGGTCAAGTAGTGACAGGAGTCAGAGGTCATGGTCAGGCTTTCTTGCGACCATAGGATGGTCAGAGTTCACGTGGGAAAAGGGTGAAAAGGTTAAGCAATGACTGCAGCAGCAATGATCTGTCATCTGCCAGAATTTAGGCTAGGAGACTAAACAGGTTAGAGATGACTGAAGATGAAAAGAACTTCATCTTGAATGCGTGTTTTATGTGTGAATCCATACCAAGTGGGGGCTTGAGACAAAATGGATTGTAGAAAGTTTTCTAATTGCTTTTTATGTCACAGAAATAACCACAGTATAGTAAATAAGAGGTGGCTTTCAAGAATTGACTGAGAATGTTAAGACTGGCTGATGGCAAAGCATGTAGAAAGGGATTGGGAGAAGGTATTGGGCTTAGGGCACAGTGTCAGGGTCCAGTCATGGAGAGGAGTCAGGCACTCTTTGAATGAAAAGAACCAACATCTGTTTAGTTGTTTTATGAGAGTCCCAGCTTGAAATAGATGGCACACTCAAACTGCGTAAAAGAGAAGTCAATAAAGGAATGATTTTCAAAAGTGTGGTCAAGATTTAGGGAAAGCAACACTGATACTTCCACTCTTGAGGGCTGGCAGCAGTGGAGCCCTTAATACTCAAGGCCAGAAGAGACAAGTGGGTCAAACAGGCTCTGGGGCCTGGAGACAGCAACTGCAGCTCTAGGAAAGTGTTACTGGCAGATTTTGATGTAAGGATATAGCCAAATTATGGTGATCTGATGGGAAAGGAGTCAGAGGGAAATGACAACCACCACCCTCATTTCACTTTTCTCCAGTGCTCTGATCTCATACCACTATCTCTCTTTATCAAACCCTACAAGAAACTGGAAGGTATTGGGGTTCACTGATGGAGTCTCCATGGCTCAGCCTCCTAGGGAAGAGCAGGGAAGAAAGTGAATCCCAAGTGGCAAGTACAGGATATCCAACACAGGGGGCTTGAATAATTATGACACATTTCCCATAAACTGGATATTGATTTATTATCTGGATAGACCTGTTTCTTGAGTGCTATGGTCTGAATGCTTACATCTGCCCAAAATTCATAAACTGACTTCCAAGTTGATAGTATTAATAGGTGAGGCTTTCAGAGATGAGTAAGTCATGAGGCCAGTACCCTCATAAATGGGATCAGTGAAGGTCCTTTAAAAGAGGCCCTGAGGGCTTATTTGCCTCTTCTACCAGATGAGAATGAAGCAAGCAGTCACCATCTACGAAGTAAGGAATAGGTCCTCACCAGGCATCAAATCTGTCTTGATCTTGGACTTCCCAGCCTCCAGACTGAGAGAAATAAATTTCTGTCATTTCCAAGCTGCCCAGTCTATGGTAATTTGCAATAGCAGCCCAGAAGAACTAAGATATTGAAAAACAATTTTTTAGGAGAGTAACTTATGCTAACATTACACAAAATTACCAGGCTTTGGAAATGATGGGGAAAAGTCAATTCTGGGAGTGCTCCTTATCATGTTTCCATGATTATTTTTACTATGTGCCACTGTCCTTTAATTTAACATGGTAAGATGGCTTTCTCAGGTGGGTTGATAAATGGAAAAGCCTCACTTCACCTTCTATGCTTTAAAAAAAATCAGCTGTCTTGACTGAATGGAATATATTAGTCACATGACAAAGTCTACTATGATGACCCAGTCTCCTTTCCTTTAGTCCTGACCCATGAAAACCATAGTGGTTTCCAGGTGTAGAGGAATATGAGACTATTTAATTTGGAAAGTGCATGGATTTTAGTGGAAGCAGGAGCACTTGTTCCTCTAGAGCCATTTTCTGCAATATAAGGCTAAAATCTTTCCTCACTGTTTGTGAGTTTAGTAAAACATTTTATGAGCTCACCGTGGGGTATTGATACCTATTAACAAGTAATTGGCCTTATAAGACCCTAATGAATAAAGTAGAATAACAAATAACTCATATACACTAACAAACACAATGGTCAAATGAACAGGAATTCTTAGTTGAACATTTGATGGATTCTCATTGTTACCGGAAAGGCGTCCCTATTCAGACCCCAAGAGGGGGTTCTTGGACTTCACGCAAGAAAGAATTTGGGGCAAGTCCGTAGAGTCAAGTGAAAAGAAGTTTACTAAGAAAGTTAAGGAATAGAGAATGACTATTCTATAGGCAGAGCAGCGGCACGGGCTGCTCAGCTGCTTATACTTGTTACTTCTTGATTATATGCCAAACAAAGGGTAGATTATTCATGAGTTTCCCAGAAAAAAGGTGGGCAATTTCCAGAACTGAGGGTTCCTCCCCCTTTTTAGACCATATATGGTAAATTCCTGATGTTGCCCTGGCATTTGTTAACTGTCATGGCACTGGTGGGAGGGTCTTTTAGCATGCTAATGCATTATAATTAGTGTATAATGAGCAGTGAGGATGACCAGAGGTCACTTTCATCATCATCTTGGTTTTGATAGGATTTTGTCAGCTTCTTTACTGCATGCAGTTTTATCAGCAAGGTCTTTGTAACCTGTATCTTGTGCTGACATCCTATCTCATCCTGTGACTAAGAATGCCTTAACCTCCTGGGAATGCAGCCTAGTAGGTCTCATACTTATTTTACCAAGCCCCTATTCAAGATGGAGTTGCTCTGGTTTGAATGTCTCTAACATCATCACAGTAAAGAAGTGATGATGATATAGTGATGTTGATGCTGATGAAGGTCAACAGTTCTGGAGTCCTTACTATGGATAGAGGAGAGTTTTACATATCAACAACCAATGGGTAAGTCTGTATTTTACATAGAGGAAACAGGCATGGAGAGGTTAAATAACTTTTCTAAGGTCACACAGCTAGTAAGTGATAGAGGCAGAATTCTTAGTTCTAAATGTGATTATTTCATAAATTAAGTGATGAACAAGAGGTATCTTACTGAACAAAATATCAATAAACGTTTGGCCTTAGTTTCTTTCTCTGTAAAGTGGGGTTCATAATAGAACCAGCTGCATAATGGATAAATGATTCATGTAGGAAAAGTACTTAAAACAAGATCTGATACATTAAGGGAAGCAGCTTCATATAGTGGTTAAGAACACAGATTACTGGGATTCAAATACCAGCTCTGCTACTTACTGGGTAGTGTAGCTTGGCGAATAATTTAATCTCTGCAGATCTTGGTTTTATCATGTAAAAATAAGGACAGTAGTAAAGAACTCATAAGGTTATATATAAATTAAATGAGTTAGTATTTGTAAAGCTCTAGAAGAGTGCTTGTTGAATAAAAGTTAGCTTTTGTGGTTCAAGGCACCCATTTACTGCTACAGTGCTTGAAGCACATTGAAAAATTCCTACTTCCTTCTTCTTTTTCCTTTCATTATTTATTACTTCATTAAATCTTCTGCAAGTCCTTTAACTCTTGAATAACATTTTATAATTCCTCAGATTATAGTTTGTGTTAAATTCTAGGAACTGTAATTTCTTGGCTAAGGTAGTGTATGCTGTGGTAGAAATCCAGATTCCTTTTCAAAATGGAGACACTCCTTTTCCCAACTCCCAGGAATTTAGGCTGCCAAAGACTCATGTCCAACTTCCTCTCTGGGAATTGCCCTTGGCCAAAGGGAGCTGTCTCGCACAAGGTTACATACTTTCCTGAGGGAAGCCCGCATCTAATAGCTGGTCCAAATGGGTTTAGGAGGGCATAGCCCCATGCTTCAATTAGGGACATCTTTGAAGAACCATTTCAGCTTTAGATCTTCCAAAAAGACCAGCTGAGGCAGCAGCTGCAAATGTATCACAGTTCAACTTTTTTCTGTGCTGAATCCTATTGTCCTTGCTCCCACACAGGTGTGGTGCCCAAAACAACTCCCCAAATTGCATGCAGAAGATTTACTGCATGCAAATCTTCATATTAGAGTTGTTTCTGACCTGTGACAGTTTGTACCAGGAACTATCCTCGGAAGCAGATTTCAAAATGGAATTTTGGAGCTGGATTCTGTCAGCTGGCTGTGAACGAATCTCCATTTAGTGGTGGTAGATGGAGCATTGCCAACTCCTGGCATGTGGTTGCAGAGCAACTGTTAAAATTTCATTGGTGTTGAACTTGGATGAGACACAGGTGGAAGGGACTACACTGCTGATTGCAGTATTTCAAGCTTTTGAGAGGGTCATGTAGTATTTATAAGAACTATAAAATTGGATAGTTCTTGTCAGGGCCTATGGAGATACTGGAAAAAGACAATGATAGGCTGAGGGTGATTAATTACCAATTTAAGCCTAAGTGTAAAAGCCAGAGAGCCCATGGTAGCATATAAAGAGACTCATCTCTTGCAGTTAGAGAACAAAAAGAATGGATGACCTAGGGCTTTGTTCTAGATTGTTAAGGGTAGCAGAGCACCAAGGAAGGCCAAAGTCTCCATGCTAGCAAGTCTGTTCTGCCAAGGTTAGGACTCTCATTGGAAAAAGTGAGACCTTGAGATTCAGCATGGTGACAATACACTACAAAATTCTGTGTGCTTTGCTTTCTCCCTGAGCCCTCTGCACCTGCAGAGGGCCTGCTCCTCTCTGTTATAGGCTAGCACTCCCTCCTTTTTACGGAAGATGCAGAAGTATTTGTCTTGGATGACAACTTGTAGCTCTTTTAGGATCTACCTCACCACCTTCCTGGCTATCAGACTAATGATTAGGGTCATATTACAACCTAACCCAGGGGAAGTGCTTTTATGCTAAGAGAGGAAAGAAATTATACCTCTAAGAAGCTGCAAGACTAACCTAACTTATACCAGCAGGAGCTGGGAAAGTATGGCTCCTGTGAGTGCTGAATCAAGTGTGTATGTGTTGGACAGGGGGAATATAGGAGAATATAAAGAAGTTTATTAACATGGGAGCATTCTCCTATAATAGAGGATTTAGCACCTGGAAAGGACGTAAGAATATGATGTTAACATGCAGCTAGAATTGCTCTTAAAGATTGGAGGAGGTGATGGTCCACATTAAGTAAAGCAGAGATGCCAGAACTGCCATGGCAGATGGTGGACAGAGAAATTAAAATGCTCACAGAAGACACCATGCTACAGTGGGAATACTATATAAGTCTGAAGAATCCATCAGTCAACTATATTCTGTGTGAGAGTTTAAAGGACACTCCACTTACCAAAGTGATAATGTACTGGTGAGAGGGATGCTGGAATTGTTGAGAGGCTCAGTGGTAGCCATCCTCTGGGGCCAGGGCTGATAGAAGGGATGCTGTTATAGAATGGGCCTCTAAATAAATAGGGTTGATAAGAGCCTGATATATAGGCCAAGTGGTGGCACTTGCCAATCAGAGAAAGGTAGGAGCACTTCTTGTAATTTACAGCAAGATTGGAATGACAGCAGGTATGCCTGATTCACAGAAAGTTAGGGAGATGGTTAATAGAATACAGAGTCCTTGAGGTAAGACAGGTGGGAGGCCAAGGATAGTATTACTTAAAGAAATCAAGAATAGATTATTAGAAATCTGAGGGCAGCTTCCTCAGTAGAAAGTTGCAGTTCCTAGCCCTGCTTCAAGACCTGAGCTAGGTCGGCGCAGTAGCTCACACCTCTATTCCAACTACTTAGGAGGCTGAGGCAGGAGGATTGCTTAAAGCCCTGGAGTTTGGGACCAGTCTGGGAAATACAGTGAGATCTCATCTTTTACAAAACCAAAACTGTGGCTTATGCCTGTAATCCCAGCACTTTGGGAGGCCAAGGCGGGCGGATCACGAGATCAGGAGATCGGGACCATCCTGGCTAACATGGTGAAACCCCGTCTCTACTAAAAATACAAAAAAAAATTAGCCAGGCGTGGTGGCAGGCGCCTGTAGTCCCAGCTACTCGGGAGGCTGAGGCTGGAGAATGGCGTGAACCCGGGAAGCGGAGCTTGCAGTGAGCCGAGATCCCGCCATTGCACTCCAGCCTGGGCGACAGAGCAAGACTCCGTCTCAAAAACAACAACAACAACAACAACAAAACTCAAAAATGAAAAACCTGAGTTACTCTTCACACCTGACATCTAAATATTCAAGATGGGACTAAGTATTCAGGAAGAAAGACTTACGAAGACAAGTATATACATTAATTATGCTCCCACTCATTTGGCAAAGGGTCCTGTGGTCATTTACTTGGGAAACCATACACTGTGAACAGGGTGTGAATCAAGTATTTTGAGGACTGTTGGACACACATTCTAACTTGACATTGATTTCCAGGGCCCCAAAGCATTATTACTGCCCTGCTATTAAAGTAGTACATATGGGGGCCAGGTTATAAATGAGATACTGGCCAGGTTTTGCTCATGTTCGGTCCACTGGACCCAGGGACCCATCCAGTGGTCATTTCCTTCATCCCTGATTGTATAATTGGAATGGATACCTTTGGTAATTGAAAGAACCCCCATATTAGTTCCATGGGCTATGTGGTAAGAGATTTTATAACGAGGAAGACTAACTGGAGGCCTCTAAATCTGCCCTATGCTTGCTGTCTAGGATAGCAAATAAAAATAATAGCATGTTGCAGCAGAATTAGATTAGAGCCACCCTTCAAGCCCTAACTAATGTAGGGCTGGTGGTCTCCATAAATATTCCCAATTAATTAACTACTCTGGCACTTAATAAAAACAAGTGACCCTTGAGTATGGTAGTGGATTTCCACAAACTCAACCAAGTAGTAGGCCTGATTGCATATGTTTTGTCAAATGAGGTAACCTTTAAAATTAATATGACCTCATGTACATTGTATGTGTCCACTGATTTGGCAAATAGTTCTTTTTATATACCTATGAAGAAGTAAGGCCAGATGCAGTTTGCATTCACGTGGAATAGTCAACAATATACATCTCTCATCTTGTCCCAAGGCTATCTTCACTCTCCAACCCTCTGTCATAATATGGTCTAAAGGAACTACACCATTTGCTTATTCCATAGACCCTCACATGGGTCCACAGTATCGATGACATCCTGTTAATTGGACCGATGAGAAAAATGTGGAAAATATATTGGAAGTGAAAGAATCAGAGAAACGATTCAAGGTCCTGCAATATTAGTGAAATTTCAGGGGTCTCATAATCTGGTACATGCCAGGGCATCCACTTTAATAAAAGAAAAAAATATTGCATCTTTCTCTTTGCATCATGAAGAAGGAAGCATAACGTCTGGTAAGTCTGGTTGGGTTTTGGGGGTAGTATATGTCACATTTGAGAATACTACTCTGACCAGTTCACCAACTGACAAAAGAGACTGCCAGCCTTAAGTGGGGCCAAGACCAGAAAGGGTTATGCAGTAAGCTGAGAGTGCCTTTAGGTCATACAACCTGCTACATCCTGTGATATTAAAGGTAATTGTGTAGGAAAAGAGAGGCCATGTGGAGTTTACAGAAAGCTGCAGGAGCTCATTCAATTGCATCTGTAGCAGAATATAATAAACTTTTGAAAAACAGCTCCTGTATACTACTGGACACTCTATCAGTGTCCATAGAGATGGACCACCTGAACATGAGTCATGATGTGGCCACCATGAGTTCGGTTCTCAGACCCACCATATCTTAGGGTCAGGCAGGCCCAACAGTAATCTATTATAAGATAGAAGTTGTACATCCAAGATTGATCATGAACATGGTCGGGAGTGAAGTTGCTGAATCACATACCCAGAGTGCCATGTCATCTACAACCACCCCCGCTTCTCTATCTCAGATCCTATCTGTGTGGGGAGGGTCCTAATATCTAGCTGACAGGAGAGACAAAATCCTGAGTTTGGTTCATGCATGGGGTGGCTCAATATGTAGGAGCTGAGAATGGTTTGTGGTTGGACGGCAGCCCTATTTATTTGTGTCCTTGAGAGAAAGCAGTAAGATAAATCCTCCCAGTGGGCAGAGGATTGGCAGGTACATCTGGCATCCACATAGCGTGGAAAAAGATGTGACCTGATGTAAGAATATATATGGATTTATGGATAGTGGTAGATGGTTGGTGGTTTCCAAAGAGCTTGGATGAATATTAGAGTCAAGGAGGTTTGGGAAGTAACAGGCATGTGAATGACCTATGAGAGTGGGCATGAAATTTGAAGGTCTTTGCATCACTTGTTATTTACCACCAAGAGTATCCTTTGAGGAAGAGGCACTACGCAGAATGAGTCAAATAGCTGATATTAACCAGACTGTCACTGGCCACTCCATCACTGGCACAATGGACTCAAATAGAGTATCCATGATGACAGGGATGGGAAGTCCTGAAGGGTCCAAGAGCATAGGCTCCCACTCACCAATGTTGTTCTAGTTCTTACTGTTGCTGAATGTCCAAACTACCAACCTGTCCAACCTAAGCCCCTGATACAGCACTACTCTTTGAAACCAAACAGCCACCACTGTGGACCTCTTTCACTCAGAGGGGGAAGGAAGTGACATAATTTTAGGTTTGGGGACTGCCTTTCTTAATGGAAGGACCATGAACACCATCACTACCTGATGCCTCATAGAGTGTTTTATTCACCGAAACAAGATACCACATAATATTGCCTCAGACATGAGGCTCACTCATATCAAAAGAGGCAGTGGCACATGACTATAGGGTCCGCTGGTCCTATCATATGCCACATCACTCAGAAGCCATCAACCTGCTATGAAGGTATAGCTGAGGTGCCAGTTTGGAGGTGATGCCCTGCAGGAAAGGAGTACCATCCTGCAAGTTGGAATACGCCCCAAATTAATTTACAAAGGCTCTAGGGTCTAGGAACCAGGCAAGGATTGGATGTTAAAGGTAGCCTATCTTATTTGTGATTCACCTGGGGGAATTTATGCTTCATGTTTTTGCAACTCTAATCTCTTCAATTTGGTCTTAGAGGCTCTCAAAGGCAGAATATGTGCACTGAAGACACGACAACGATCCTACTACATTTTAAACTAGGCTGCCACCCAGTCACTTTGGGCTCCTTGTGCTAAGAGATCAGCACGTGAGAAAATGAGTCATCGTCCCAGCAAGAGTAATTGATCCTGGAGCCTTAGGAGAAGATAGGGCTGCTCTTATACAATGGAAGCATATCAGAGTGCCTTTGGCATCCAGGTGCTCCAATGGGATGTTTCTTGGTTCTCTCCCACACAATTTTAACAGTAAGTGGACAAGTGCAAGCAGCTACAGCCTGAAAACGACATGTGGACCAAGGGTTCAGACCCCTTCGGGATGAGGGCCTGTGTCTCCAATTGGTAAACCAACAAACCCTGCAGAGGTGCCAGCAGAAGGTAAGGGGAATCTAGAATGGAGGGAGCAGAAAGGATACAGTGAGTACCAGGTGTACACCCCATGACCATCTGCAATTGCAGAAGTTCTAATTTGTCTCTATAACTGCCCACCTGAAAGTGTCCACAGGAATAGATGGAAACCAGAAAGATCCCATGGGAGTTGTTTTCTGATGGAGTAGACTCACTATAGGAAGCTATTGGTTTTGAGTGACAAAGTGTGGTCCCTAGTAAATCTGTGATGTACCCAGGTTTAACTTTAGGAATGAGGTACTTATTTCCCCAGCTGCCACAAGTGATGGCTGCTGAACATTTGTGGCTGAGCTCCTTCTGGAGAAATGCCCTCAGCTGAATAAAGCTGCCTCTCCCAGGTTTACACCTCTCTCTGGATGAAGGTTGCATTCTATGACTGGCCGAGCGATGGGGACAACTGTCTGGCCTCCTTTGCTTCAATTTGGAACATCATTGATGGGCCGTTACAGCTTTAGAGCCTTCTGTGGAATTGGCTGAGGCTGTTACTACTACTCTACAGTTTAACTCTTCCTTTATCCAATTCTGATTTCCCTGCTTCCTCAGTTATTCTCCAATTAATTCCCTTCATGCAAATCTTCATCCCAAAGTCTGTTTCCTGAGGAACCCAAACTACACCAGGTAAGCAATCTTTAAACTGGAAAATATAAGAGATGCCTACACTTCTAGTCCTGCAGAGAGTTTAATTAATTTCAACGTTTTCACAGCAGGGACTTTTCCTAGCATTGCTGTTGTCTTTTAATGTACCCTACATGCATTCTAGGAGTCCTCGATCCCCTTATTGCATTAATTAGAGACAGATAAATTCTATAAATTCTCAGCTACAGGAAAAGTGTCCACTCTGGAAAACATGTGAATTTGCATTTTTCTATGAGCTTAGTTAATCGGTGGCCCTGCCAGCTGTTATTTTGCCTTCTGGATGCTGTTAAAGAAAAATTTGATTCATTGTTGTGTGCTTGTTGTACTGGCTCGCCATTTCCACACAGATTGTTTTACTTAGCTCTTAAAGTAAGACTGTGAACTAGATACGATGCTCAATTAACAGATAAGGAAAATTGACCCTCACTGAGGTCGAATATCTAAAACTAGCTAGCAAGTCTTTTTAGTCCAGATTCAAAGTCAGATGGTGACTCCAAGTCCAGTATTGCCTTCTCCTTTCTCACCTTAATAACGTAGTCTCTCCATGTGTGTGGATTTATATCTGGTTGTGGACCATGCCTGAGTGACTCTCTATATTAAGTAATCACCTGCAATGAAGTGGGGTATCTTGAAAGCCTTTGGAACACTCCATGTCCCTTTCTAACTGGCATAAATTCACTCTAAGTCGTGGATGTTTCCCCCACTTTTGACGAGCCACTAAGTCCTGGCTGGGAGTTGCATCACCACTCTTGGCTAAACTTCTCTCTCTTAGATGAGAATGTCCAGTGAAATACTTACTTATGAGGAGCAATAAATATGCTGTGGAAAAGCTAACCAAAGAGTTCGTTTGTTTGTTTGTTTTCTTCTATAGTCAGTATTACCTGGAAAGTCACCCGGTTTAGCTATGATGTAAATTTGCGGTCCTTGGCTGGGAAAAGGCTTGTTGGCGAAGTCTGATACTGAAAAGTAATCTTCTTCAGGAAATGAGCACCAAAGAGCTGTTATTCTGTGTAATAAGAAAGAAACAAAAAGGATCCCAAGAGAAGTAGTTTGGCAACTGATGTTCAATGGTCATTACAGACTGAGTGCTCAAATAAAAATACCTTCAAACCCTGAAGAGTGGATTTCTGTGTTTTAAATATAGATTCTTACTTTTCAAATGGGACTGTTTCCAAATGACCTCCTGACTTGAAGCGGGTAGAGTTAAAGAACAATTGAAGGCACTTGTGTGGTGGGAGGAAATGAAAGAAGACTAGCTGTGCAAATGGCAGAATACATCTTCTGGTGTTTTGTACTTGAAACAAAAAACCCGCAAGCATACATGTAGGAATATGGAATAGTAAATGTGTTGTATCCAACTAATGTTTGATGGCAAATTATCATCAATTTCATTGGTTCAATCTAGAGGACTCGATAGGACTCATAATGAAGCTGGCCTCTTTGGGAGGTGATATACGGCAAAACTCCAAAAAGTCCGTGTGATTTTTCACTTAGAAAATCTCCACACCTCTGAATTGTTTAAAGAAAGAAATCACTTTGCCATACAGCATCTCATCTATGTAAGTCAATTCACTTGGCTGGTGGAGCTAAACTCACGAAAGCAGCTGGTGAGACTGATCTCACCAGGATGGCCAATTCCTTGGCTTTTCTTCAAAACACATATAAAAAAAGAGACATTTTTGCCATTTGCCCTGAAAGTGTGACGATTTTATATGGCTTCCAAGAGAAGAGAGGATGAAGAAATAGCTCCCATTAATTCCACACACGAATGTTTCCAAAGCATTTGAAAATTCTATATGTATTGTTGCAACTGAATTTACTTTAAAAAGCACCAAAAACATAAAAACCAAAGCCCTTTTCGTTGGTTGCCTCATTCATTACATTTTCACTTAAGCACAGCATCGTAAAAAGATTTGCTTCAGCCTGATTTCCCCCTTTTCCTTACTTCTACCTAGGATTTTATTTTCTGTTTGGAAAGTTTTAAGTTTAAACAAATCAGTTTGTAATGACTAGTTACCTAAACTAAAAATCCCTTTCAAATAAACAGGCATCTTTTGAGTGTGGTTAAACATTTAAAAATCATTAAAATATACATGTATTGATTCTTTTAACTTGTTAAAGTAAATTAAAACGGAGACCAGGCCTGAAGAATCCCAGAGTAAGCTTAACCTTGTTTGATTTGCAAACAGAAACAAAAAGACTTATTTCTCATAAGTGCCTATACTAAAGAAACTTAAGCTCAACCAATGAGAAGCTGCCAACTAACTTGTAATTATATCACTAGGAACTTTCCAGTGGGAGAGACCAAACAAGACAACTCTATAACTCTAACCAATCAAATACATTCTTTGCTTTACCTCTGTGTTCACTCGGTGAAAGCCTCCCACTGTGTTCTCTTGGTGGACCTCCCAAACCACTTCTGGTTTGAAGCTGCCTGATTAATAAATTGTTATTTGCTCAAATAACTCTTAAAAATTTTTTTATTGTGCCTCAGTTTACCTTTTTAAAAAACTCAGTATGTGTTGTTACTGCTCTGGCCCAGGCACTGCTCCAGGTAATGGGTGTCAGCCTAAGGTAAGAAAAGTGTTGAAAACATGGTAGGAATTTTAGCATTTGTTGAACTTCCCTGTACATCAAGTTCTGGTCTTTGAGTGACTGCCACTGCTGTGGGAAGTGATGGGAAAGATGAGGGCTGTTGAACTACAACATTTTGTTAAAGTGTTTAGTTTCATTGGTGCCTTACTTTAAAGAGGTATCTCAAATGTTTAAATGGAGCTGCATGAACTAAAAACATCTTGAGTAATCTTAAAGCATGTACCTCCTTAAACTCTTATTGAGCCAATTCCCTTAGAACAAATTTCCCTGTCTAAAATATGTTAGCTAATTAAATATGGTAAGAATGTGTAAAAAGTATTAGTTTTGGTTGTAATCAACAGACTAATGCCAGATAGCTGGGAAGAAAAGGGAAATTTATTAGCAGGAAATATGAGTTTTCTCAGGAAATCCAAAAATGAGCATGCACAGGACTCACTGTCAGGCTTCTTTCTCCGTCTGTCATCTCTGCTCTTCCCTCTCTGCATTTGGTCTCTTTGCACACTGGCTTTCTCTGTTTCTGCAGTTTCTGTGGTGGAAACCATGGCAATTGAGAAGCCTCCGGTTTCATTCAACACAAGAACCTCCACCAGTATAGATGGAAAACATCCCTCAACATAAGAATTCCCAATTCTCTGACACGGGTTGGGCCACATGATCTCCCTGGACCAATCAGCTGAGGCTGGATGGGCGGGGTCACATTAGAAGAACTGGACTGTTAGGAGCCCAACCATGTGGGTAGTTAAAGGATGGGGAAGTCAGTTCCCCAGGGTTTAATCCCAAGAAAAGGTGGCTGGAGGGTCTTTGGAAGAAACTATGCTGTCAACAGAATAATGCCACTTTGTCTACATGTATTACATATACATTTAAAAAATTGTTTTGTGAGATATTTTGGCAATAAACTGAGATTGGCAAACTATCATCTACGGGCCAAATCTGTTCCGTGGCCTGTTTTTGTAATAGTCCATGAGTGACATTCTAAAATGTAAAAAAAAAAAAAAAAAAAGACAACTATGCAACAGAAATTATCTGTTGCCCACAAAGCCTAAAGTGTGTATTATCTGGGCCTTTACAGAACATCTTTGCTAACCTTGCTCTACAGCAGGCGGATGAGCATGCAATCTCTGTGTGTGGTTCCCTGGGTGTTAATCCTGGCTCAGCCATCTAGAGGGAGAACTAAGGCAAGTTGTAAAACCTATCTGTGCCTCTATTTTATCATTTGTAAAATAAGAATAATAAAATACTGCCTATTTTATGAAAGTCATGCAGCATAAATAAATACATGTAAGTAATCTATAATGATGGCTGATAGTAGTTATGAATGTTAAATATTATGTCCAATCATATATAATCCCTGATGTGTATATATACAGAACATGTTCATATATATGATATCCCATACATATTTATGTATAAATGAGTATGTATCACAAATTAATAAATATATATTCATATACACACATATATACAAGTATATGCATATTATATTTTTGTAAATATAATTGCCCATGAAATGTACTCCTGGAGAATACTATTAGAAGGAATACTGTAATGTAATGATTTGAGAAGGAAACAGGTTTTTTTTTAAATGAAAATTCTCAGCTCTCTTTCTCTTTCTCTCTCTCTCTCTATAATATTATATATATTATGTTATATATTATATATTATATATTACATTATATATGTAATATATTATATATCTTAAATATATATATCTCTCTCTCTTTAACAGTCTTAAAGCAAAACAGAACTATATTTGGACATGGTCAGATTCAAAACCATATCTAACCAAATGATGTAAATTTGACGTTGTGCTAAATGTTATTCCCTCCTTTAAAGGCAAAATTTACTTTCCAACACTAAATGGGAACATTCCTATTATGGCAATACTAATGTTTCAAAATTAAATTTAAAACATTTACAAAACTCCACAGATGCCACTTCAAATGTTTTTCATAGTTCTCATTCAATGTAATAGTACAATATAAATATCTAAGTATGCATTAAAATCTCCATGAATATAATTATCTACTCTATATGAGTGCATTTTTATCCAGAAACAATCCCAATCTCAATCTCTCCCCCCTGGTTCTCTCTGTTCCCCCACCCCCGATATTTACATAAGTCTGTATATACACTGTATATAACATATTAGGGAGCATGTAAAGCAAAAAAAAAAAAAAAAAAAAAAAAAAAAAAAAAAAAAATAGAGGCACAATGTGTATTTATCTGTGACCATATTTTATATCACATACTGTCTGCAAAAAAATCACCCTTGTAATATTTTTATCAGGAATAAAACCTAGGGGTGAAAAAGTATATCTTCCTGACTTTATGGTACTTCATTTAACACATGTAGCATAAAGGCCCATTTGGAAAAGATCTTTCTGAAAAAGAGGTTATCTCATCAATCAAGCGCTTCCTGTGTATGTATTGTAAATAATAAATGTATGCCACATGTGTGGCTGGAAGAATGCTGGAAAAAACTCTACTGGCATGGCGAGAAAATGCAGCTAAAATAACCTCTCCTACCAATGCAGTTCATTCCACTCAGCAAAAATTGGGGAAGCCAAATTCATCAATATTGATTTCAGGTTTCATCAGCAGGGATTTTTTGAGTAAGACTCTTTTAGTTACATTTTCCATTTGACATTTCTCATTAGACTCAAAGCTTTCTCTGTGCATGTCTTTTCATGTAATTCAAAACCTAGCTCATCAAGCAACCTTTCCAACAGAAAGAAACAGGAGACTCGTTTGCTTCTTGAAAAAGTAAATTTCTATATTTAGACAGTCTTCATATGTCAATCCAGAGTCCCTGCTTCCTCCTTATCCCGTTTTTTGAAATAAAGATTTTATTTGTTTGTTTTGGTTTTTAATCAGTCACAAAGAAAAGTACCATCTTCTCGTCAGACAATACTGGAAATAGCATAAGGCATGGATTCTGAGGGATCACTCTGCTGGGAATTTAATGGAACAGAATGCTCTTGTTAGGGCTTTTGGAGCAAAATCATTCTGTCCTGTTGACTCTGGAATTCCATCTGTTTATCACTCTGAGTGACTTTTACTTTTCAGTCTCTGTGTCCATAGGCTGAAGAATAAATCACAAAGTATCTCAGTGTTTGGATGAGTGTAGACTGTTATGTTGTTGACTATGCTCATCTTTTTTCACACCTTTGCACCTCTCATCTTCCTCCCAAGCAGTCCCCATAGTTGTGGGTTTAAAAAAAAAATTTCTGGCCTGGCATGGTGGCTCACACCTGTAATCCCAGCACTTTGGGAGTCCAAGGTGGGTGGATCACAAGGTCAGGAGATAAAGACCATCCTGGCCAACATGATGAAACCCTATTTCTACTAAAAATACAAAAATTAGTTGGATGTGGTGGTGGGTACCTGTAGTCCCAGCTACTCAGAAAGCCTCCTGTGTTCAAGCAATTCTCCTGCCTCAGCCTCCCAAGTAGCTGGGATTACAAGCGTGTGCCACCATGCCTGGCTAATTTTGTATTTCTGGTAGAGATGGGGTTTTACCATGTTATTTAGGCTGGTCTTGAACTCCTAACCTCAGGTGATCCACCCACCTCAGCCTCCCAAAGTGCTGGGATTATAGGCATGAGCCACCATGCCCAGCCTATTTGTCTGTTTGACATAGCCCTTCTGACAGCTGTGAGATGAAAAACCTCATTGTGGTTTTAAGTTGTGTTTTTTTTTATATCCCGAATAAGTCTCAGAAAAGAATCAATGTGGTAAACTAAGAAACTTAACTCCTTAAAGAGAGTTAAACAGCTTGGGTAACATAGTAAGACCCAGTCTCTACAAAAACATTTTAAAAAATAGCCAGGCATGGTGATGTGTGCCTGTAGTCCCAGCTGCTTGGGAGGCTGAGTTGGGAGGATTGCGTGTGCCTGGGAGGTCAAGGCTGTAGTGAGCTGTGATGATGTCACTGCACTCCAGCGTGGGTGACAGAGTGAGACCCTGTCTCAAAGAAAAAAAGATAGTTAATGTTTAATATTTTAAAAACTTACTTTAATGCCAAAGACAACTTCTAGGTTCACAAGCATTCACTCCTCTCTGTGAATAGGCACGATGAACACTGATCCTGCTCTTGTTCTAGGGGTAGGCACTTGATCCAAATTGGGCCAACTGGGTTCTTGCTCCTGGAAATCTGAGACAGGGACTGGAGTGTTCAGGTACCCAAAGCTCCTTGAAGCCAAGTTAAGAGTAAATTAGCTCTTTAGAGAGAGCACAGTCATGGAGACTTTAGGGATGTCTTGGTGTCTATTTTCTCAAGACTTCCCTGTTCGACAATTCCTTTAGTTCCAGCAAATTACTACTCTTTACTTCAACTAATCAGAATTAATTTCTGATGCCTGCAGCCAACACAACAATAACAAACATATCTTTTATTAATTGATAATGCATACAAGATAATCAATTTAATATTAATTTTAATGTGGATACATTAGGAATATGAAGGATGGAGTAATTGAATGGGAAATACTGATGACCTGAAAATGTTTGCCTGATTAAAGTAACACATAGAAGTGGATCTGGTCCAGCTATAGAATTGTACAAATGAAAATATGCTGATTTATAGTTACCTTCACCGAAACTGGAGAGTCTTCAGCTTTGTAGCTCCTTGACATTCCTGGATCATTCAGAATCGATAATCCCAAATCCTGTTACTGAGATGGCTCTCTGTTCTGTATGCAGATAGACAGTGACTCAGAATCTTTTGGTGCAGTAAAGCAGGAGAGTGGGAAAGAAAGACAAAAACCAGGCGAATTCATGCAGCCATCAGCAAAATCTAGGGATTTTTGTCAAGGTATTTTCTTTCCAGAAACAAGTGTTCATTTCCCTCACTACTGTTGTACTTATTTATGAAATGTGATTGTATGAAGTATTCTTATGCTAAGGCCTGCATCTTATTCACCTGTGTCCCTAGTGCCAAACAGTTCTTGGCACACTATGGGCTCTCAATGAGTGTTAGTTGAACAAATTAGTATATATGGTAATACAAACCATGTCACTTCGCTTGATATATTACTTGAGGTCCTAAAAGTTTTATGAAAACAGAATTCTTGTTCATTTAATTAAATTTTACATATATAATGTCAGATGTTGTTTAAGAGAGTCTTATTATGAATCACTGTGGGATGAAAATCATCATCTCCAATTTATACTGCTGATAGTTTGTGTTGCCATGTCACAGATTTGCTTATGTCACGGTGCAAGTGTAAACCCTTCTCACTTGAAACAATGGAACTTATCTCTTGAAACAATGGAATGTGATTGTAGCTCCCTGAACTTCAGGTTTGTATCTGTCAAAAATTAAAGTAGGAAATTCAGAAAAGCAAGCGGTTGGTGGAAGAGAGGAGAGACTCATCCAGTAAGGGACTGTCTCATAGGGGATTTACTGATCAGTTAACAAGCCAGATAGGAGGAAGGCCAGTTCCTTTTCTTTTCATCTTATAGATTTGTAGATAGACATGACATGATTCATAAAAAGGAGGTGAAAAAAAGCAAAATGAGAAGTTTTACTCTTTTCTAATGATCTTTGGCATGTTGGCATGCAAAATCTAACTGCTAGGTTTAATTATATTTATGAGATCTGACTACACCTTTTTATAAAACTGATTTTCTATTTATTTGCTTTTCTTTCAGAATAAAAACAAATGTTCTAATTGTGAAATTTGGTTTCACCTTTGAATCCCTCATAAAAATTAGGATACCATTAAAATGTACTGTACTTTAAAAATATTTTAAAATTTAATTTTAGGCTCCTTAATAATAGTAGGAGGCAAAAGTGCTTTGCAGTGAATCCGGCAAGATGGCTGAATAGGAAGAGCTCCAGTCTGCAGCTCCTAGAAAGACCAATGCAGAAGGTGGGAAGATTTCTGCATTTCCAACTGAGGTACTGTTTCATCTCTTTGGGACTGGTTAGACAGTGGGTGCAGCCCATGAAGGGCTAGCAGAAGCAGGGTGGGGCATCGCCTGACCCGGGAAGTGCAAGGGGACAGGGACCTCCCTCCCTTGGCCAGGGGAAGCTGTGAGGGACTGTGCTATCTGGCCCAGATACTATGCTTTTCCCACGGTTTTTGCAACCTGCAGATTGTGTGCCTACACAACCAGGGCCCTGGGTTTGAGGCACAAAACTGGGTGGATGTTTGGGCAGACACCAAGCTAGTTGCAGGAGTTTTTTTTCATACCGCAGTGTCTCCTGGAACCCCAGCGAGACAGAACCGTTCACTACCCTGGAAAGGGGCTGAAGCCAGGGAGCCAAGTGGTCTTGCTTATCGGATCCCACCCCCACTAAGCCCAGCAAGCTAAGATATACTGGCTTGAAATTCTCTTTGCCAGCACAGCAGTCTGAAGTCGACCTGGGATGCTGGAGCTTGGTAAGGAGGGGAGCATCCACCATTACTGAGGCTTGAGAAGGCGATTTTCCCCTCACGGTGTAAAGGAAGCTATTGGGAAGTTTGGACTTGGTGGAACCCACTGCAGCATGGCAAAGCAGCTGTGGTCAGACGGCCTCTCTAGAGTCCTCCTCAGTGGGCAGGTCATCTCTGAAAGAAAGGCAGCAGCCCCAGTCAGGGGCTTATAGATAAAACTCCCATCTTCCTGCGACAGAACACCTGGGGGATGGAGCAGCTGTGGGTGCAACTTCAGTAGACTTAAACGTTCCTGCCTGCTGGCTCTGAAGAGAGCAATGGATCCCCCAGCACAGCACTTGAGCTCTGCTAAGGGACAGACCGCCTCCTCAAGTAGGTTGCTGACCCTTGTGCCTCCTGACTGGGAGACAACTCCCAGCAGGGCTTGACAGACACCTCATACAGGAGAGCTCTGGCTGGCATCTGGTGGGTGCCCCTCTGGGACAAAGCTTCTAGAGGAAGGAGCAGGCAGCAATCTTTGCTGTTCTGCAGCCTCTGCTGGTGATACCCAGACAAACAGAGTCTGGAATGGACCTCCAGCAAACTCCAGCAGACCTGCAGAAGAGGGGCCTGACTGTCAGAAGGAAAACTAACAAACAGAAAGTAGTAACATCAACATTAACAAAAAGGACACCCATGTAAAAACCCCATCCAAAGGTCATTAACATCAAAGATCAAAGGTAGGTAAATCCATAAAGATGAGAAAAAACCAGCACAAAAGTGCTGAAAATTCCAAAAACCAGAATGCCTCTTCTCCAAATGATTGCAACTCCTCGCCAGCAAAGGCACAAAACTGGACAAGGAATGAGTTTGATGAACTGACAGAAATAGAATTCAGAAGGTGCGTAATAACAAACCCCTCTGAGCTAAAGGAGCATGTTCTAACTGAATGCAAGGAAGCTAAGAACGTTGATAAAAGGTTACAGGAATTGCTAACTAGAATATCCAGTTTAGAGAAGAACATAAATGACTTGATAGTGCTGAAAAACACAGCACAAGAACTTCCTGAAACATACGCAAGTACCAATAGCCGAATTGATCAAGTGGAAGAAAGGATATCAGATATTGAAGATCAACTTAATGAAATAAAGCATGAAGACAAGATTAGAGAAAAGAGAACAAAAAGGAACGAACAAAGCCTCCAAGAAATATTGGACTATGTGAAAAGACCAAACCTATGATTGATTGGTGTACCTGAAGGTGACGGGGAGAATGGAACCAAGCTGGCAAACACACTTCAGGATATTATCCAGGAGAACTTCCCCAACCTAACAAGATAGACCAACACTCAAATTCAAGAAATACAGAGAACACCACTAAGATATTCCTTGAGAAGAGCAACCCCAAGACACATAATCGTCAGATTCACCAAGATTGAAATGAAGGAAAAAATATTAAGGACAGCCAGAAAGAAAGGTCAGGTTGCCTACAAAGGGAAGCTCATTAGACTAACAGTGGATCTCTCTGCAGAAACCCTGCAAGCCAGAAGAGAGTGGGGCCAATATTCAACATTCTTAAAGAAAAGAATTTTCAACCCAGAATTTCATAAATGAAGAGAAATAAAATCCTCTACAGACAAGCAAATGCTGAGGAATTTGTTAGCACCAGGCCTGCCTTACAAGAGCTCCTGAAAGAAGTACTAAATATGGAAAGGAAAAACCAGTAACAGCTACTGCAAAAACATACCGAATATAATGACCAATGACACTATGAAGAAACTACACCAACTAAAGTGCAAAATAACCAGCTAGCATCATGATGATAGGATCAAATTCACACATAACAATATTAACCTTAAATGTAAATAGGCTAAGTGACCCAACTAAAAGACACAGACTGGCAAATTGGATAAAGAGTCCAGACCCATTGGTGTGCTGTATTCAGGAGACCCATCTCATGTGCAAAGACATACATAGGCTTGGAATAAAGAGACAGAGGAATATTTACCAAGCAAATGGAAAACAAAACAAAGTGGAGGTTGCAATCCTAGTCTCTGATAAAACAGACTTTAAATCAACAAAGATCAAAAAAGACAAAGAAGGGCATTACATAATGGTAAAGGAATCAATGCAACAAGAAGAGTTAATTATCCTAAATATACATGCACCCAAACAGGAGCACCCAGATTCATAAAGCAAGTTCTCAAGACTTACAAAGAGACTTAGGCTCCCATGCAATAATAGTGGGAGACTTTAATATCCCACTGTCAATGTTAGACAGATCAACAAGACAGAAAATTAGCAAGGATATTAAGGACATGAACTCAGCTCTGAACCATGCTGAATTAATAGACATCTACAGAACTCTCTATCCCAAATCAACAGAATATACATTCTTCTCAGCACCACATAGCACTTATTCTAAAATCAACCACATAGTTGGGAGTAAAACACTCCTTAGCAAATGCAAAAGAATGGAAATCATAACAGTCACTCTTTCAGACCACAGTGCAATCAAATTAGAACTCAGGATTAAGAAACTCACTCAAAACCACACAACTACATGGAAAATGAATGGCCTGCTCCTGAATGACTATTGGGTAAATAATGAAATTAAGGCAGAAATAAATAAGTTCTTTGAAACCAATGAGAAATAAGTAAGTTCTTTGAAACCAATGAGAACAAAGAGACAATGTACCAGAATCTCTGGGACACAGCAGAAGCAGTGTTTAGAGGGAAATTTATAGCACTACATGCCCACAGGAGAGAGCAGGAAAGATCTAAATTCAATATTCTAACATCACAATTAAAAGAACTAGGGAAGCAAGAGCAAACAAATCAAAAGCTAGCTTGAGACAAATAACTAAGATCAGAGCAGAACTGAAGGAGATAGAGAAAGGAAAATCCCTTCAAAAAAGTCAGTGAATTCAGGAGCTGATTTTTTGAAAAGATTAACAAAATAGATAGACTGCTAGCCAGATTAATAAAGAAGAAAAGATAGAAGACTCAAATAGACACAATAAAAAATGATAAAGGGGATATCACCCCTGATCCCACAGAAATACAAACTACCATCAGAGAATACTATTAATATCTCTATGCAAATAAAATAGAGAATGTGGACACATACACCCTCCAAGACTAAACCAGGAAGTAGTCAAATCCCTGAATAGACCAATAACAAGTCCTGAAATTAAGGCAGTAATTAATAGCCTGTCAACCAAAGAAAGCCCAGGACCAGATGGATTCACAGCTGCATTCTACAGAGGTACAAAGAAGAGCTGGTACCATTCCTTCTGAAACTATTCTAAACAATAGAAAAAAAGGGAATCCTCCCTAACTCATTTTAGGAGGCCAGCATCATCCAGATACCAAAACCTGGCAGAGACACAACAAAAAAAGAAAATTTCAGGCCTATATCCCTGACGAGCATCGATGCAAAAATCCTCAAAAAAATACTGGCAAACCAAATAAGACAGCACATCGAAAAGCTTATCCACCACGATTTAGTCAGCTTCATCCCTGGGATGCAAGGGTGGTTCAACATATGCAAATCAATAAACGTAATCCATCACATAAACAGAACTAATGGCAAAAACCACATGATTATCTCAATAGATGCAGAAAAGGCTTTCAATAAAATTAAACACTCCTTCATGCTAAAAAAAAAAACACTAAAAAAAGTCAGTATTGATGGAACATATCTCAAAATAATAAGAGCTGTTTATGTCAAATACATAGCCAATATCATACTGAATGGGCAAAAGCTGGAGGTATTCCCTTTGAAAACCAGCAGAAGACAAGGATGCCCTTTCTTGCCACTCTTACTCAACATAGTATTGAACGTCCTGGCCAGGGCAATCAGGCAAGAGAAAGAAATAAAGGGTATTCAAATAGGAAGTCAAATTGTCTCTGTTTGTAGATGACATGCTTGTATATTTAGAAAAGCCCATCATCTCAGCCCCCAAACTCCTTAAGCTGATAAGCAACTTCAGCAAAATCTCAGAATATAAAATCAGTGTGCAAAAATCACAAGCATTTCTATACACCAGTAATAGCCAAATCATGAGTGAATCCCATTCACAAATGCTACAAAAGAATAAAATACCTAGGAATACAACTTACAAGGGACATGAGAGACCTCTTCAAGGAGAACTACAAACCACTGCTCAAGGAAGTAAGAGAGGACACAAACACATGGAAAAAATATTTCATGCTTATGGATAGAAAGAAGCAATATTGTGAAAATGGCCCTATTACCCAAAGTAATTTATAGACTCAATGCTATTCCCATCAAGTTACCACTGACTGTCTTCACAGAATTAGAAAAAACTACTTTAAATTTCATATGGAACCAAAAAACAGCCCGTATAGCCAAGACATTCCTAAGCTAAAAGAACAAAGCTGAAGACATCACACTACCTGACTTCAAACTATACTACAAGGCTACAGTAACTGAAACAGCATGGTACTGGTACCAAAACAGATGTATAGACCAATGGAACAGAACAGAGACCTCAGAAACAACAGCACACAGCTACAACCATCTGATCTTTGACAAACCACCTGACACAAACAAACAATGGAGAAAGGATTCCCTATTTAATAAATGGTGTTGGGAAAACTGGCTAGCCATATGCAGAAAACTGAAACTGAACCCCTTCCTTATACCTTATACAAAAATTAACTCAAGATGGATTAAAACTTTAAGACCCCAAACTGTAAAAACTCTAGAAGAAAACCTAGGCAATACCATTCAGGACATAGGCATGGGCAAAGTCTTCATGACTAAAACACCAAAAGCAATGGCAACAAAAGCCAAAATTGACAAATGGGATCTAATTAAACTAAAGACCTTCTGCACAACAAAAGAAACTATCATCAGAGTGAACAGGCAACCTACAGAAAGGGAGAAAGTTTTTGCAATCTATCCATCTGACAAAGGGCTAATATCCAGAATCTGCCAGGAACTTAAACAAATGTACAAGAAAAAAACAACCCCATCACAAAGTGGGCAAAGGATATGAACAGACACTTCTCAAAAGAAGACATTTATGTGGCCAAAAACATATGAAAAAAAGCTCATCATCACTGGTCATCAGAGTAATGCAAATCAAAACCGCAGTGAGATACCATCTCACACCAGTTAGAATGGTGATCATTAAAAAGTGAGGAAACAACAGATGCTAGAGAGGAGGTGGAAAAATAGGAATGCTTTTACACTGTTGGTGGGAGTGTAAATTAATTCAACCATTGTGGAAGACAGTGTGGCGATTCCTCAAGGATATAAAATTAGAAATGCCATTTGACCCAGCAATCCCATTACTGGGTATATACCCAAAGGATTATAAATCATTCTACTATTAAGACACATGCACACATATGTTTATTGCAGCACTGTTTACAATAGCAAAGACTTGGAACCAACCCAAATGTCCATCAATGATAGACTGAATAAAGAAAATGTGGCACATATACACCCCATGGTGTATACTACGCAGCTATAAAAAAAGAATGAGTTCATGTCCTTTGCAGGGACATGAATAAAGCTGGAAACCATCATTCTCAGCAAACTAACACAGGAACAGAAAACCAACACCGCATGTTCTCATTCATAAGTGGGAATGAGAACACATGGACACAGGGAAGGGAACATCACACACCAGGGCCTGTTGGGGTTGGGGGGCAAGGGAGAGAGAGCATTAGGACAAATACTTAATGCACGCGGGGCTTAAAACCTAGATGATGGGTTGATGGGTACCGCAAACCACCATGGCACATGTATGCCTTTGTAACAAACCTGCATGTTCTGTGCATGTATCCCAGAACTTAAAGTGTAATAAAAAAGTAGTATGAGGCTAATTTAACTTAATGGCTTATAAGTGCCAATGGGTTGGTATTTTGACAGTCATTGTAATTACTACAATATCCAATTAGATTAAAAATGGCAAGTTCTTTTTTATTCTCTAAATGTAAATATGACCTATTTCCACAGAACCTTTAGAATGTACAAAGTTTTCCTTCCCCCCTGTAGCAACACAGGCTTTTGGAATCTTTTTATATGGAGATCATGTATTCCTCTTAAACATTTTTAAAAAAACTTTGACTTCATGGCCAACACCAATTAATGACCTCTTTTTGTGAAAGGATGATACATGCTGAGTATACAGGGCCTGCTGTAACCTAGAGATTGTTTTGCTATCATATTGAGCCTCAGTGCAGAGATGGACCTTTTTGCGTTTGAAAGATGGTGGATAGAGGGTTCACAACTACCTGGGCAGAGTTGGGATAATCTTTCACACTCCTACCCTGAAAATTTTTTTTTTTTTTTTTTTTCTCTTCTATCTTCTTTATTTTTTTTCTTTCATTTATTTTTTTTTTAATTTATTTATTATTATTATACTTTAAGTTGTAGGGTACATGTGCATAACGTGCAGGTTTGTTACATATGTATACTTGTGCCATGTTGCTGTGCTGCACCCATCAACTCGTCATTTACATCAGGTATAACTCCCAATGCAATCCCTCCCCCCTCCCCCCTCCCCATGATAGGCCCCGGTGTGTGATGTTCCCCTTCCTGAGTCCGAGTGATCTCATTGTTCAGTTCCCACCTATGAGTGAGAACATGCGGTGTTTGGTTTTCTGTTCTTGTGATAGTTTGCTAAGAATGATGGATTCCAGCTGCATCCAAGTCCCTACAAAGGACTCAAACTCATCCTTTTTTATGGCTGCATAGTATTCCATGGTGTATATGTGCCACATTTTCTTAATCCAATCTGTCACTGATGGACATTTGGGTTGATTCCAAGTCTTTGCTATTGTGAATAGTGCTGCAATAAACATACGTGTGCATGTGTCTTTATAGCAGCATAATTTATAATCCTTTGGGTATATACCCAGTAATGGGATGGCTGGGTCATATGGTACATCTAGTTCTAGATCCTTGAGGAATCGCCATACTGTTTTCCATAATGGTTGAACTAGTTTACAATCCCACCAACAGTGTAAAAGTGTTCCTATTTCTCCACATCCTCTCCAGCACCTGTTGTTTCCTGACTTTTTAATGATTGCCATTCTAACTGGTGTGAGATGGTATCTCATTGTGGTTTTGATTTGCATTTCTCTGATGGCCAGTGATGATGAGCATTTTTTCATGTGTCTGTTGGCTGTATGAATGTCTTCTTTTGAGAAATGTCTGTTCATATCCTTTGCCCACTTTTTGATGGGGTTGTTTGTTTTTTTCTTGTAAATTTGTTTGAGTTCTTTGTAGGTTCTGGATATTAGCCCTTTGTCAGATGAGTAGATTGCAAAAATTTTCTCCCATTCTGTAGGTTGCCTGTTCACTCTGATGGTAGTTTCTTTTGCTGTGCAGAAGCTCTTTAATTTAATGAGATCCCATTTGTCAATTTTGGCTTTTGCTGCCGTTGCTTTTGGTGTTTTAGACATGAAGTCTTTGCCCATGCCTATGTCCTGAATGGTACTACCTAGGTTTTCCTCTAGGATTTTTATGGTATTAGGTCTAACATTTAAGTCTCTAATCCATCTTGAATTAATTTTCGTATAAGGAGTAAGGAAAGGATCCAGTTTCAGCTTTCTACTTATGGCTAGCCAATTTTCCCAGCACCATTTATTAAATAGGGAATCCTTTCCCCATTTCTTGTTTCTCTCAGGTTTGTCAAAGATCAAATGGCTGTAGATGTGTGGTATTATTTCTGAGGACTCTGTTCTGTTCCATTGGTCTATATCTCTGTTTTGGTACCAGTACCATGCTGTTTTGGTTACTGTAGCCTTGTAGTATAGTTTGAAGTCAGGTAGCGTGATGCCTCCAGCTTTGTTCTTTTGACTTAGGATTGTCTTGGAGATGCGGGCTCTTTTTTGGTTCCATATGTACTTTAAAGCAGTTTTTTCCAATTCTGTGAAGAAACTCATTGGTAGCTTGATGGGGATGGCATTGAATCTATAAATTACCTTGGGCAGTATGGCCATTTTCACAATATTGATTCTTCCTATCCATGAGCATGGTATGTTCTTCCATTTGTGTCCTCTTTGATTTCACTGAGCAGTGGTTTGTAGTTCTCCTTGAAGAGGTCCTTTACATCCCTTGTAAGTTGGATTCCTAGGTATTTTATTCTCTTGGAAGCAATTGTGAATGGAAGTTCATTCCTGATTTGGCTCTCTGTTTGTCTGTTACTGGTGTATAAGAATGCTTGTGATTTTTGCACATTAATTTTGTATCCTGAGACTTTGCTGAAGTTGCTTATCAGCTTAAGGAGATTTTGGGCTGAGACAATGGGGTTTTCTAAATATACAATCATGTCATCTGCAAACAGGGACAATTTGACTTCTTCTTTTCCTAACTGAATACCCTTGATTTCTTTCTCTTGCCTGATTGCCCTAGCCAGAACTTCCAACACTATGTTGAATAGGAGTGGTGAGAGAGGGCATCCCTGTCTTGTGCCAGTTTTCAAAGGGAATTTTTCCAGTTTTTGCCCATTCAGTATGATATTGGCTGTGGGTTTGTCATAAATAGCTCTTATTATTTTGAGGTACGTTCCATCAATACCGAATTTATTGAGCGTTTTTAGCATGAAGGGCTGTTGAATTTTGTCAAAAGCCTTTTCTGCATCAATTGAGATAATCATGTGGTTCTTGTCTTTGGTTCTGTTTATATGCTGGATTATGTTTATTGATTTGCGAATGTTGAACCAGCCTTGCATCCCAGGGATGAAGCCCACTTGATCATGGTGGATAAGCTTTTTGATGTGTTGCTGAATCCGGTTTGCCAGTATTTTATTGAGGATTTTTGCATCGATGTTCATCAGGGATATTGGTCTAAAATTCTCTTTTTTTGTTGTGTCTCTGCCAGGCTTTGGTATCAGGATGATGTTGGCCTCATAAAATGAGTTAGGGAGGATTCCCTCTTTTTCTATTGATTGGAATAGTTTCAGAAGGAATGGTACCAACTCCTCTTTGTACCTCTGGTAGAATTCAGCTGTGAATCCATCTGGTCCTGGACTTTTTTTGGTTGGTAGGCTATTAATTGTTGCCTCAATTTCAGAGCCTGCTATTGGTCTATTCAGGGATTCAACTTCTTCCTGGTTTAGTCTTGGAAGAGTGTAAGTGTCCAGGAAATTATCCATTTCTTCTAGATTTTCCAGTTTATTTGAGTAGAGGTGTTTATAGTATTCTCTGATGGTAGTTTGTATTTCTGTGGGGTCGGTGGTGATATCCCCTTGATCATTTTTAATTGCGTCGATTTGATTCTTCTCTCTTTTCTTCTTTATTAGTCTGGCTAGTGGTCTGTCAATTTTGTTGATCTTTTCAAAAAACCAACTCCTGGATTCATTGATTTTTTGGAGGGTTTTTTGTGTTTCTATCTCCTTCAGTTCTGCTCTGATCTTAGTTATTTCTTGCCTTCTGCTAGCTTTCGAATGTGTTTGCTCTTGCTTCTCTAGTTCTTTTAATTGCAATGTTAGAGTGTCAATTTTACATCTTTCCTGCTTTCTCTTGTGGGCATTTAGTGCTATAAATTTCCCTCTACACACTGCTTTAAATGTGTCCCAGAGATTCTGGTATGTTGTATCTTTGTTCTCATTGGTTTCAAAGAACATCTTTATTTCCGCCTTCATTTCGTTATGTACCCAGTAGTCATTCAGGAGCAGGTTGTTCAGTTTCCATGTAGTTGAGCGGTTTTGATTGAGTTTCTTAGTCCTGAGTTCTAGTTTGATTGCACTGTGGTCTGAGAGACAGTTTGTTATAATTTCTGTTCTTGTACATTTGCTGAGGAGTGCTTTACTTCCAATTACGTGGTCAATTTTGGAGTAAGTATGATGTGGTGCTGAGAAGAATGTATATTCTGTTGATTTGGGGTGGAGAGTTCTATAGATGTCTATTAGGTCTGCTTGCTGCAGAGATGAGTTCAATTCCTGGATATCCTTGTTAACTTTCTGTCTCGTTGATCTGTCTAATGTTGACAGTGGAGTGTTGAAGTCTCCCATTATTATTGTATGGGAGTCTAAGTCTCTTTGTAAGTCTCTAAGGACTTGCTTTATGAATCTGGGTGCTCCTGTATTGGGTGCATATATATTTAGGATAGTTAGCTCTTCCTGTTGAATTGATCCCTTTACCATTATGTAATGGCCTTCTTTGTCTCTTTTGATCTTTGATGGTTTAAAGTCTGTTTTATCAGAGACTAGTATTGCAACCCCTGCTTTTTTTTGTTCTCCATTTGCTTGGTAAATCTTCCTCCATCCCTTTATTTTGAGCCTATGTATGTCTCTGCGTGTGAGATGCGTCTCCTGAATACAGCAGACTGATGGGTCTTGACTCTTTATCCAGTTTGCCAGTCTGTGTCTTTTAATTGGAGCATTTAGTCCATTTACATTTAAGGTTAATATTGTTATGTGTGAACTTGATCCTGCCATTATATTAACTGGTTATTTTGCTCATTAGTTGATGCAGTTTCTTCCTAGCCTCAATGGTCTTTACATTTTGGCATGTTTTTGCAATGGCTGGTACCGGTTGTTCCTTTCCATGTTTAGTGCTTCCTTCAGGATCTCTTGTAAGGCAGGCCTAGTGGTGACAAAATCTCTAAGCATTTGCTTATCTGTAAAGGATTTTATTTCTCCTTCACTTATGAAACTTAGTTTGGCTGGATATGAAATTCTGGGTTTAAAATTCTTTTCTTTAAGAATGTTGAATATTGGCCCCCACTCTCTTCTGGCTTGTAGAGTTTCTGCTGAGAGATCTGCTGTTAGTCTGATGGGCTTCCCTTTGTGGGTAACCCGACCTTTCTCTCTGGCTGCCCTTAAGATTTTTTCCTTCATTTCAACTTTGGTGAATCTGGCAATTATGTGTCTTGGAGTTGCTCTTCTCGAGGAGTATCTTTGTGGCGTTCTCTGTATTTCCTGGATTTGAATGTTGGCCTGCCCTACTAGGTTGGGGAAGTTCTCCTGGATGATATCCTGAAGAGTGTTTTCCAACTTGGTTCCATTTTCCCCCTCACTTTCAGGCACCCCAATCAGACGTAGATTTGGTCTTTTTACATAATCCCATACTTCTTGCAGGCTTTGTTCGTTTCTTTTTCTTCTTTTTTCTTTTGGTTTCTCTTCTCGCTTCATTTCATTCATTTGATCCTCAATCGCTGATACTCTTTCTTCCAGTTGATCGAGTCGGTTACTGAAGCTTGTGCATTTGTCACGTATTTCTCGTGTCATGGTTTTCATCTCTTTCATTTCATTTAGGACCTTCTCTGCATTAATTACTCTAGCCATCAATTCTTCCACTTTTTTTTCAAGATTTTTAGTTTCTTTGCGCTGGGTACGTAATTCCTCCTTTAGCTCTGAGAAATTTGATGGACTGAAGCCTTCTTCTCTCATCTCGTCAAAGTCATTCTCCGTCCAGCTTTGATCCGTTGCTGGCGATGAGCTGCGCTCCTTTGCCGGGGGAGATGTGCTCTTATTTTTTGAATTTCCAGCTTTTCTGCCCTGCTTTTTCCCCATCTTTGTGGTTTTATCTGCCTCTGGTCTTTGATGATGGTGATGTACTGATGGGGTTTTGGTGTAGGTGTCCTTCCTGTTTGATAGTTTTCCTTCTAACAGTCAGGACCCTCAGCTGTAGGTCTGTTGGAGATTGCTTGAGGTCCACTCCAGACCCTGTTTGCCTGGGTATCAGCAGCAGAGGCTGCAGAAGATAGAATATTTCTGAACAGCGAGTGTACCTGTCTGATTCTTGCTTTGGAAGCTTCCTCTCAGGGGTGTACTCCTCCCTGTGAGGTGTGGGGTGTCAGACTGCCCCTAGTGGGGGATGTCTCCCAGTTAGGCTACTCAGGGGTCAGGGACCCGCTTGAGCAGGGAGTCTGTCCCTTCTCAGATCTCAACCTCCGTGTTGGGAGATCCACTGCTCTCTTCAAAGCTGTCAGACAGAGTCGTTTGCGTCTGTGCAGAGGTGTCTGTGTGTCTTAGTTTACTGTGCCCTGTCCCCAGAGGTGGAGTCTACAGAGACAGGCAGGTTTCCTTTAGCTGCTGTGAGCTCCACCCAGTTCGAGCTTCCCAGCAGCTTTGTTTACCTACTTAAGCCTCAGCAATGGCGGGCGCCCCTCCCCCAGCCTCGCTGCTGCCTTGCCGGTAGATCACAGACTGCTGCGCTAGCAACGAGGGAGGCTCCGTGGGTGTGGGACCCTCCCGGCCAGGTGTGGGATATGATCTCCTGGTGTGCCTGTTTCCTAAAGCGCAGTATTGGGGTGGGAGTTACCCGATTTTCCAGGTGTTGTGTGTCTCAGTTCCCCTGGCTAGGAAAAGGGACTCCCTTCCCCCTTGCGCTTCCCAGGTGAGGCAATGCCTCGCCCTGCTTCAGCTCTCGCTGGTCGGGCTGCAGCAGCTGACCAGCTCCGATCGTCCGGCACTCCCCAGTGAGATGAACCCAGTACCTCAGTTGAAAATGCAGAAATCACCGGTCTTCTGTGTCGCTGGCGCTGGGAGTTGGAGACTGGAGCTGCTCCTATTCGGCCATCTTGCTCCGCCCGCTCTTTCCTACCCTGAAAATTAAATCAAGATAAAAGAGCAACCTTTGCAAGAATAATTTTTGTCATTTGCAAATTCAGTAATTGTGTTAGTTTCCTAGTGATGCCATAACAAAGTGCTGCAAACTGGATGGCTTAAACAAGAGCAATAAATTCTCTCACAGTTCTGGAGGCTAGAAGTTGAAATCAAGATGTCAGCAGGAGAATCTGTTTCTTGTGCTTCTGTTTGTTTGTGGTGTCACTATCAGTCTTTGGTTTGCAGCTATATAACTGCAATCTCTGTCTCCCTTGTCACAGGGCTTCCCCCTGCCACCGTCGCCGCCCTGTGTCTTCACATGGTGTTGGTACAAAAAAACCCAGTCACATTAGATTAAGAGTTTACTCCAGTATGAGTAACTATTGGAACCAGACAATAGGCAAATTTTAAAATACAAACATAATTCCAGGAAAATGTTGTATAAAAGAAAAGCAGGGTAATGAAATAGATCAGTGGTTCTCAGAGTTTGGTCCCTAAATTAGCGGTATCAGCATCATCGGGGAACATGTTAGGAAAGCAGATTCTCAGCCCTCACTGAAGACTGTCTGAATCAGATGCTCTGAGGGTGGGACCATAAGCCCTATTTCCAAATAAAGTCTCATTTTGAGGTACTCGGGGTTAGGACTTCAGTGTATCTTTTTGAGGGACACCACTCAACTCATAAGCCATTATTGAATTTTTTTTAAGGAAGTGAAGTGCCTCTGTTTTATTTTTTTAGTTATGGGAGAAGTATTTGATGAATGCCCTGGAGTCTAGGGAGAAGTGTCTCTTCTCTGGAAACACTTGAAGGTTTCCAGCTGAAAGAGTACAAGCTATTAATGTATTGCATGTATCTACCCCAAGTTAAAACCCATTCCACCGTGGGCTTCCTGGAATCCTAGACAATGGTACTGCAAACAGCAAAGAGGACTTTTAGTCCTGGGCTCATCAACCCTTATTGCTGGGTTTTGAGGTTTTTTTTTTCCTTTTTAATCAAGTTTGATCTTGTGAGGAGCTTAATCTTTACATAGAGGAAGGCTGAGCTGCTTTCTTCAATGCAGTGGTGGAGGGGGTAAGGCCCTTTTCACATCCACCCTCTTCCTCTCCAAAACTTCAGAGGCATTTCCACAATCCCAGAGTCAGAATCAGCCAAAGAACTTATTAATAATTTAGATGGCTGGGTCCTCCTTCCTCCCTAACCTATGGAATGTGACGGTCAGAGGTAAGAATTTGAATTGTGAACACACTTCCCAAGTGATCCTTTATATTCACTAAGGTTTAATAACCTCTTTCTTAAGAACTTCACGGAGCACAGTCGGAAAACCTCTGATCTAGTCCAACCTTGAAGATGAAGAAATAGCCTGCAGAGGAAGCTGTCAGGCAGATGAGGATGGTTAGAAACAGAGCCGGGGCTCCCCCATTTGGCTGGCCTCCAGCATCTCTGCAACGGCAGTACATGAGGCAGCTCTTTGTTTTCTAGCGAAGTGGGAGAGAAAGTCCACCTCTGAACTCTTTCAGAAGGTTTCCCATACATTAATTATCAGTAAAAGGTATTTATTTCTTTATTTTGATGGTGAAAAATAAATCCATTACTCGTGTTTTCACCTAATAGAACACCGTATTCCCCAGGGTCGGCATTTAAAAAACTTGTAAAAATCGATCTCCAAGAGCTAATGGCTTTGACGGAGAGGTAAGGATTTTGGTTCTAAGCCCTTTCTGTTAACTAATGGCTCAATAACAGGACTGAAATCATTTGGGACTGAAAGGAATTCCTAATGATGAAGGAACATCCTAATAAGAAATGAATGGGATAGTGCCATAACCCCGAAATCTTGGCGCTTTCAGCCTCGTAAACCTGCCGTAGTCCATGAAAACAGCCTTTGTGCCTCTTCTGGCACCACGTGTGAGAGAGATCCCAGATTTCTCATGAAGCGAACTGGCTGGAGCAATGTATCTGACCGTGTGAGGTGACACACACCAGGTCTTGGAGCTGCCTGTAAATGAAGGTCCCTCTTACTGTTTGGCATTGAACTCTGGGCAGGCGAAGTCAAGGGGACTTTCCCTTTTTTTTCATATTGGTTTGTTGTTAAAGGTATGCAATGTAACTTGGAAGTGGATTAGAGAAAGGGGAACCCATGTCCATTACATGCAAATGTAACTTGAGTTTTTAGTAGAATGTAAAAGTGAGACAGGGCCCTTAAACCTCTTAATTTTAAACAATGTGAATCTCCACTGAAGTCTCACCAGGCTGTGTGTACAATGTTTTAGCACAAGTCAATAAACTAATGTTTTTGTGCTGTTTGTTCTTTGGGGAACTGTCTGGGTAGCTAGCCCCATTTCCATCTTTTGCTTGTTGGGAAGTGGCCGGGTGGTCTCACAAACGATAGACCGGGTTTTTCAAGACTCAACATTGTGCCCAATCTTGAAAGCTACACTCATGACTGTTCATAAGGAAGCTGCTACCATTGTGGCATGTGGGTATGAGCCAAAGAGAAAGGTTTCCTTTTTAATTTATGGAGGCTGTTGGCTTCCTCACTGACACGAATGTAGCTGCACCTTTCTGATAACAGTGCCACCTGGCACCTTCCTAAAGATGGATGCTCCACTTGATGACCCATTTGTGACAAAGAGAAATATAGCAGCTGCATGTCTTGGAATGCTCGTGCCGGCATGGTGAGTGTGCCTTCTCTCTCTGTGGGCAGCTTTCTAATTGCAAGCAGTGCCAGCTACATAATTTATGAGGCCCAGTGCAAAATGAAAATGTGAGTCTTCTTGTTCAAAAAGCAGGAAAAAAACTTCATTAAAGGAACTAAACTGTAAGGCTTCTCCCTGTCTTCCTTCGTATTTCTCTCAACTTGGTATTTTAAATTTATAGTTTAATGTCATTTTAAGTGAAGAACAATTAAAAATTATTAACATGAATTTTGCTGTTTATATTGTACAATGCCAGTTTTATAGGCAAATTTAAGATCATTTAACTCATATAGGAATCATGAAAATTACGCAATGGGTATTTCATTGCTCACGCATGCATATGTCTTTTGTTCTCACAAGAACAATGGAATGGCTGCATAAAACTAACCCAATTGTTTTCCTTTCACTGATTCACCAGTTTGTACTAACACTCGTCACTTTGGGCTTACTGAGGAATAAGGAAGAACCGAAAGGAAAAAGGAATTATGGGTTTCCCTATATGTTCCTGTCTATGCCATATTTTCAGCATAAGTAGTTGGGCAATACAGAGAAATAACATGGGTAAGAATGTATACAATAGGGTTCCTTGGTAGTTCTTGTTACTTAGAACATCATTGCATTCTTTCTGCATCTGAAGCAAGTTCTAGTTAGAATGGAGAGCATGGCCACTCTGGGCTGTCAGTGTCCCTGCTTATTCAGTTGTAGACATAACATGCTTACATTAAACTCCCTTTGGATTATGCTGAATGCCCATGAATTACAAGTCCACCAGACTTCTGGGCTCACAGGGCATTGCAAATGCCATTTGTGAATGGAAGAGCATGCACATTACCTGTATCTCCTTTGTTCATGTGCCTGCTCCATTGTCCTATTGGATTTCAGTTACAAAACACAGGTTCGAAGATAAAATTACTAAGAATTTCAAGATGGCAACAGCAGAGCATTAAACCACATGAGGGACCCTTCTGAGCACAGAGACTTGTGTGGCTGCCCAGGTCTCATAGCCAGGAAGCCATCCCTGATGGGAAGTTGTAATCAGAAAGTGTTTGGTAAGCAAGAAATAAAGATCAAGGACTTCAGGAGACCTTAAGTGACCATTGCGGGGCATTGAGACCAGGGCATATTCTAGTTCAAGTGACCATTTGGGTCATGGCTCAGATGTCATCTTCTTAAAGGCTACTCCTAATCATCCATTCCAAAGTAACTCTCCCTTCTTCATTCACTATTACAGCAATGGGTCTCAAATTTCAATGTGTATGGCTGATGGTCCCACCCCCAGAGCATCTGATTCAGAAAGTCTTCAGTGAGGGCTGAGAATCTGCTTTCCTAACATGTTCCCCGATGATGCTGATACTGCTAATTTAGGGACCAAACTCTGAGAACCACTGATCTGTTTCATCACCCTGCTTTTCTTTTATACAACATTTTCCTGGAATTATGTTTGTATTTTAAAATTTGCCTATTGTCTGGTTCCATCGTAAGAAATTAAGCTTGCCGCGAACAGGAATTTAGTCAACTAAGTTTAACTGCTATGTCTCTAGGATTCGGAATATGCCTAATTTGTTATAGGTACTCAAAAAATATTTATTGAATTAACAAATGGACACATCACCAGGAAGTTCAGTGGGTGAAAGGTTTTTTAGATGGTGGTGATTGGAGTGACTCTGGGCCACAGAAATACTTGTATCTATGCCCAGATAGGAGGTGCTGCTCATCAAATTTGCTTCTAGGCAAATAAAATACAAAGTTGCAAATCTAGGGGCAGGGAGCAGTAATCATGAAACATGATGCTAGTGAACCAACAGGATAATTTCAATAGTAGGGATAGGAGGGCTGCATAATTTCCTCTAAGGCTTGAGTATATTTGGCCATTGCTACAACAGAATAACATGCAAAGCTCCCTCCTGTGCCTAGGTGAATTCTATAGCCTCAGCAACTCTGTGCGTGAGGGGTGTCTGCATGGCTTCTGGTTGACCAAAAGCAGTTATATAAGCTAGACTGTGTATTGCAGACTGCAAGCCCTGCTACCTGTGTGTTTATGAATTGTAAAGTGCAGGGATAAGCATAGCAGTTTACCCTCCATGATGAAAGCTTGGGAAATGACCATGGCTTTCCCAGTTGTCCATTCTGGGGGCTGGCACACTCCAACTCTGCAGCCCTCGGCAGGCTGGAGACTTTCAGGGCTAGTAACTTGGTCACCTCATGAGCTGCTCTTTCGCTTAAACATATACTCCTGAACCACTGAGCCTCTTTGACCCTCTATAGCTTAGAAATTATTCAGCATTTTGGTCAGCCTGACTTGATCCACTTTTCTCTCTACATTTTTCTTTATGATATAGATTTTCACGTCATCTGGAAATACCCCTATGAGCTGCCTTTCAAATGGCTTTGGCAGAAGCAGTTCTGAGGACAGGAGTTTCTTTGAAACTCCCAGAACCAAAAAGTGAACAATTATTTTATAAGAAGTCAGGGTTAAAGGGGAGAAGGGAGAACCAAGACTCCACAGTGGGCAACTAAGAATGCTTCTGTTGCAAGCATGTGCCTAACACTACTTGGCTACAGTCAGAGTAAGTCAAGGTGATGGGCAACCTGGCGAAGCCCTGTAGCCTCTTGGGAAGAAGTCCTTGCTGTTGGTTCTTAACCCCTGATATATTAAACTCACTCCTCCCTCTAACATCTAGAGAATCTGATTTGCTGTTCCTAGGGGAGTGTATTTGGTCTGCATAAATAAGTACCACAGACTTTTTGGGGGGTGGCTTAGACAGCAGATATTTATTCCCTTACAGATCTGGAGGCTAAAAGTCAGAGACCAAAAATTCATCAGGGTTGGTTTCTTGGAAGGCCTCTCTTCTTGGCTTGTAGCTGGCCATTTTCTCCTCTTTGTCTCCACGTGGTCTTCTCTCTGTGCTTGTCTGTGTCCTAATCGTTCATTATAAAGACACCAGTCAGATTAGAGCCCACCCCAAGGACTTCATTTAACCTTAAGTACCTCGTTAAAGACCTTGTCTCCATATACAGTCATATTCTGGAATCCCAGGTGTTAGGACTTCAACGTGTGAATTTTGAGGGGATGCAATTCAGCCTTATCAGGTGGGACCCCGGGAAGTTGTATTTCTAGCATTTTCTCCAGGTAATTTCGATGAAGCCAGGCCTAGACCCCGTGTTTGGTAGCTCCTACAAACACCTGCTAGTTCTGCAGCCTCCTCCACTGGCATGACCCTCTCTTTTCTCCTTTGCAAATGAGAGCTTCTCTGCCAGGCCAGCTGACTTTCAACTAGATTGTAACAGATATGCTCCGGAAGGAATCAGTAACCCAATACCTCGCTGCCTGCAAACATAATCTGGGTTTGTTTGTGGCTGGGCTTCTGGGTATCAACCCAGAGACATTTCATTTCCAATGAACTATGTTCTCAAAAGCAAAGTTGGTTTGCTCTTTGTAGAAAAACCTGAATCTGAAGACAGGTTGTAAGTGAAGCTTAGTATGCTGGAAAATGGATCAGATGTAGACCTAATTGCCTGTAATTTATCGTCTGTGGTCACAATTTAGTCTGCTTTCCAAGAATCCTCATTAAATCTTCAACCTCAGGATACCCAAAGGAGCGGTGCAACACTAACAAGCATTTGCCTGAAAAGTCAATCTTCAGTATATATTTCCCTCATATAAATCCTTCCTTTCTTTCACTCTCAAAACTGTCCAAATGAATGCAAATAACTCATCTATAGTAGGAGCCACTCTCTCTGCATGTGTGTTTTGGATGTAGGGAGTATGGGGGTGAGGTAGGTTGGGATTAGCCTCCCATCATCTGTGTGAAAAAGTTTAATTTTAAAAGCACACTCTATTTGCCATTTTTTCTTTTTAGTTTATGAAGCGGTAAATCTGCTCCTAGGTAGAGATAATATTTTCCTTTGAATTTTGTGGAGGAAGAGCAGTTTTTGAGTTGTGCCTGGCATGTCTCAGGGATAGTTAAAGTGATACATTTTTGACCAATCCTGCTATATTAACAGCAGTGGCACCAATATCACAAGTTAAATATAGAATTTACTATTGGTGTGGGATGTCAAGGTTCAGCTGTCCTCAGCTTTGATTTTGGACCAAAAGGAGGTCTAGATACAGGGGCTCTATCATTCTTCTAGAGAGTTTGAAAATATGTGGAAATGTGTTTTAGGGGGTCACGTGTGTGGGGGCATTCCTGAAATGCAATGGAGGGAGGCAGAGAAATGAGACATCTCATTCTGTTCAGAACAGGTTGGCACAATGAAGACTGATGCACCCAAAATGCTTTTAACAGGCCTCCTGGGAGCCTCATGATGGATATCAAAGCGTGAATTTTAGTAACAGCAAAGATGGAATGAATTGCTGTGATGCTTCCCTTCAACCCCTCAAGCACTGAAGACAGGCTGAGGGAAGAGGCTGGCCTGGCTTGTCCTACCTAACTTGTTCAGGAGGAAAGTGGGAGCAGAATAAGCCGGTAGATCTTGCCTGTGCCTTGATCTCCAGGCCCTGCCTGGTTTGCACTTGGCACAGAACCTGCAAACTCGAGACAGTGCCCCTGAGCCTTAATGCTGCTGGCTTAGGAGAGAGGTGAGGCCACCCAAGAAAGCATTATCCCCACACAAAGAGAAACGTAGTCCCGTGAAGGCAAGTCAGCCAGGCAGGGAGGAGAGTGTTGGGTAGAGTAAAAAACTGAAGTCCCAAACTTCTCAGAAAGGACAGATGAGTATGTGGTTCTGTTTACTACGGGGCATGAATGGAATATGGGAGAACTATTCTTCCTTATTTTTTGCACTTCATCTGTATAAATTAATACAAGTATTTTCCTCATGACTTCTTCTATTCCTTGGCGTCATCCTCAAGGGATAGGTCTTCCTCTTTGATTCCATTTTATTTTTAAACTTGTTTCTCCTGGAGTGGGTACTTTTTAACCCTTAAAATAAACACTATAAACTTTCAGTTCAATTCCACATACTGTTACATTTCACCAAAGGGTTAATAAGTAAAAAATGCTTTCTAAAATTTATTTTTATTTCCTTTAAAGTTTTCAAAATGATTATTTAAAGAAGCAACAATTGCTTTTGCAACCACCCCCTCTATTTGTGGGTTGTAATAAGATACCTCAAATAAATTTGGGAATAATTTTGAAGATAATCCTTTCCAAAAATGACTTAAGGTTGAAAATAAGATTACTTCTCAAGTAATAGAAAACATATATTATTTTTACATCTTGAAGTTCCAGAATATCTTATTTTTATAGTAATGGTTGGCAGTGTGAGAACAACATGCATCACTTCCTATGGATATAGTTATTACTGAAGTGTTATAATCAAGAAATGTGAAAAATCTAAATTTGATTTCATGATTTTTCCGAGATTTTCATTCTGTATGTGTCGCTGAGACTCTCCAAATGCATTTTTTCCTAGGTGAAGAATAAACTAGATCTTATTACATTCAAAACTTTCTTTTGACTGCCAATGGGGTAATAAATTCAACTGTTCAATTTTACAAACATGTATCATGTGTTTAAAGTAATCTTGTAGGTACCTGGATGGGAGATGCCAAAATTAATAAGATATATTCTTATTTACTATCTGTTAGGAAGTAGAGATGAGAATTGACATAGCTGGAATCTAACTAAGGCAGGCTTCTATCAGTACTGCAGTAAATCTGTGAAGAAGAAATGATGTGCTATGGAGTGCACAGTTATTCAAGCAATATGTATTTAACACTTGCCAAGCCAAGATCTCACCTGTGTACTGGGAATACAGTGGAAAAAAAAAATGTACTGTCTCTGCCCTCTTGGAGCTTATAGGATAGGGAAAGCATTTGTGTCCAGAAGGGACAAATTCTGGCTGGACTAACGAGGAGTAATTTCATTGCAAAGACCACACTGGGATTTTTGTGAGAAGGAAGGTAGTATCTCAACATAGAAACATCAAGGGGAAAAGCATTCCTGAAACAGAACAGAAGCTCAAGGTAGAGACTTTGGAGAATGTATTTGGAAGTGGAGAGTAAGTCTCAGATGCTGGATCTCATATACTGGAGCACAGGATGAATCTAGAAAGATTTGGAAATTGATTCCATGCTGTGAAAAACTCTCAGTGAACACACTTTACTTGATATTTCATGAATCATGAAGTGACAAATATCTCTCTTAATGGTGGAAGTATTTCCCATTAAAGTTTGTAAGGTAAGCACTTTTTCCCTTCTTGTTGTGAGTAGTCAAAAACAAACAAACAAACCGTGGAGAAAGCATTTTTTCCCCTTCTTCTTGTGGGCAGTAAAAAAAAAAAAAAAACCTTGGGAAATTTTGATTAGGAGGATGTTGTGATCATATGAGAATGGCAGTGGCAACAGGGCTATTTCACAGATCTCTATTATGGCTACACTCCCCTCCTGATTCCCAATGAACAGGCCATGATAGACATATCCCCCATGGGTAGGTAATGTCTAGAACATCAGATTACCTGTGGTGCAGCAATAGGGCCAAAGTCTTTCTTTTTGAACCTGATCTGTAAGAAATTTGCTATTTAGCCATGTGACTGAAAGCGAAAGGAGGCCAAGAAGTGGAGTATGGCCACTGCAATTCAAAGGCTTGTATGAGCCAAAAAATGAGTAACTGATGATGAAGAAGCCATAAGAAGGATATGAATAGTGTAATTAAACAGAGAGGAGCAGGGAACATGAATAAGAAGACGATACAGGGACACCATGAGCGATTTATATTCATGACCATGAGAGTTAGAGGGGTAGCTAGGAAATCCATCGAGGCAGAACATGTGTGTTTTGGTAACTTGAGGGATGTGGGGAGGGGAAGTTTGTGATGGGAGAAAGAATTTAGGAGAACTCATTAGCCAGGCATGGTGGCAGGCACCTGTAATCCCAGCTACTCTAGAGGCTAAGGCAGGAGAATTGCTCAAACCCGGGAGACAGAGGTTGCAGTAAGCTGAGATCGCACCACTGCATTCCAGCCTGGGTGACAGAGCAAGACTCCGTCTTAAAAAAAAAAAAAAAAAAAAAAAAAACTCTAAGATTTCAACACTGAGTGACTAGATTGGTAGTGATTCTCTTGCCTGTGCTAGAATGCAGGTGTAAGAGAATTTTGTAGAGGCAGAAGGTGCTGAGTTCTTCCTTGGGCAAATTAGGTGGATACTTGTGGAATATCTATGCAGAGATGCACAGATGAATGGTCCTGTGAATTTATGACTTTGAAGAGAAATCAGTGAAGGGGAAGGGAGGCAGCATTTATGGTATCTTAACTATGCAGCAGGTACAGTGCTAAGTGCTTTACAAATGGATCTTCATTTAGTTAATGTTCTCTGGAAAGACCATATAATTTGCCTGTTTGTTCTCAAATCCAACCCCTGTTTGCTAACTCTGTGTTGCATTGAGAAAGGCTGTCCTTGAAAATGACTTCTGGCTTGATTTGACCAGTGGAAGGGATGGTGGGAGATTGGAGGACTGGAGAAAGATATTTCTCTCCTCTCTGCTTCCAGTTGCATCTCCAGTAGCAGTAGCTGCCTTTTCTTTTCTTTGGTACTCTCTCTAACTGGACAGAAAAAGAAAAGGGGGAAAAAACCCCACAGTCAGTATGCTAAATTTGACTGCATCTGCATATAAGAGAAAAAACTTGCCAAGAAGTGGCTTAAATATATATATGTGTGTGTGTGTGTGTGTGTGTGTGTGTGTGTATATATGTCTGTTATATAAAAGATAGGCAGTTTAGACCTATTATGGTAGCTTTGCAGTTTCTTTAGGGACCTAGTCATGTATCTCTGCTCAGCCATCTCTTACATGTGGTTTCTACTTCCAGGGTATCCTCATGGTCCAAAATAGCTGATGAAGCTCAGCCATCATATCTGTGCTCTAGGCAATAGGAGAAAGAAAAGGTGGAGAAAAGGATTATCCCTCTGATGCTGCCACTTGTATCTCATTGGCTGAAACAGAATCACATGGCCACAGGAAGCTGAAAGGGAGGCTGGGTAATGGTGTTTTAAGTTGGTCATAACTACTCAGCTATAAATCCAGGCTCTTTTGGATTTGAAATTGGACCTTGGATTTGGATAAAAAAGAGTGGGGATAATGGACAGTACACAGCATTTAGAAGTCTGTATTTCAGCTATAAGGTCACTAGTATCCTCATTTTAAAGGTAAGAAGTGGTTCTAGAGAGCCTAATGAGGTCTCACAGGTGGTACATGGCAGTGCTAATATTTCACCTCAAGCCTCTCTGACTCCAAAGTTCATGAGTTTTTCTCTATAGTAAGTGTAGGGCTGGAGAGGGAACGGAGAGTCCACCACATAGAGCTGATGACTGAAACATGAGAGAGGATGGAGCAAATTCCCAGGAAGAACATGGAAATAAAACAGAGGGGCTCAGGAGAGAAATAAAGAACCAGAGGGGCTGGGGAGACCTAGAGTTAAAGGTGGAAGATGAATAGCCATTTGGGGAAAATAAGAGGAAAGGTTGAAGAGGAAGGAAGAAAGCCAGAGAACCAAGGCCCTGAGCAACCAAGGAAGCAGAAGGCTGAGGCGGCAGTTTCACAGTGGAGGAACACTAGCCTTGGATCAGGGAAGTTGGGTTTGGTTCTGAGCTCTGTCATTCTTTGATGACATGACCTTGATAGTTCTTCCACAGCTTGAACCTCATTACACTCATTTCCTGGTAAACAGAAAACATGCCCAGGTCATTGGTGAAGAACATCAGAACCATTTATTTTCAAATACGGATACAGGTCATATTGAGGAGGGTGTTCTGCAGGCTATGTACTCTAAGTTTAGAAACACTACTTGATAAAGTCTTGCTCTTTTAATAGTTTCCACTGCCTTGGATGTGGCCTGGGTATAGGGGTTGTAGTTTATGGTGCATGTCTTAATTCCAGATCACTGTTTCTACCTCTGTTTACAAAATAATTGTGAAATAGTCAAAGGCATGGAGAGGTCAAGCTATTTCCTCCTTTAATTCACTGCAGAATAGAGGGGCTCTAATCTATCAGAATGTACCCACACGTAGAATGGGTCTCTGACACTGGACAACTTCAGCCGTCCACCTGTCTCCCTGCACTCCTCTCTCTTTGGAAGCCTCTGCCCATGGACTTGGCTAGTGAGTTCCTCTCCATTCCTTAGGAGAAGGTGCTGTTATTGCATTGGCCCTCTCTGTGATATTGTGCAGTACTCTGCACGTTTATAGCTTGCATAAATATTGAATAATAATAAATAACTACAAGAGAGGAAGAATATTATAGGCTGGGGAGAGTGAAAGATGCTGAATTCATTATTTGAAGGCCAATCTCAGGCCTCTTGGCTATCTCCTTCAAAGAGATTTGTTTGCCAGCTGTGTTGAGAAATATACTTTCCATATGATGAGCCCAGAGAAGCAGCCAGTTTCCCTACAGAATGCTTTTGGAGTATGCTCAGGAGGGCCTACAGAATCCTTAATGGCGTTTCAGAGAGGATAACCCCTCACGCCTCCTTGGCAACTGCGTTAGTGGAAAGCCCTGGGGAGAATGGCTGTAGCAAGATGATGAAATTAGAGGAGTGGGCTAGATTCTTTTTACTTCATTTTACTTTCTGATTCCATGTGCAAACAGGGCAGCTTTCCAACCATTTTATGGATGCATTGTTGGCTGAGAAGGTCACTTGCTTTTCACTCACAATGATCTTGGCTCAAGGAGGGCATTTCTTGTTTAATACGTAATCCAAGTTCAGTGTGTCAATCAGATGCTATCTCCTCCATCTCAAAGACATTTTTTAAAAATTTGATGTTTATGAATGAGTTAAGACAGACAACTTACTTCTTAAATTTGAGGTATGGTAAAATATTGAGTAAATATTTACAGAGCTGGGAGACTGGAAAAACTATAATTTAAAGAGAGCAATATGCAAACCAGTTGGGCTACATCCTTTGTAGTTCTGACTGGCTGCAGCCTAGCCCAGCAATGTGGGTCTTTAGTAAATAAAACTAATGCCTCCTTGATAGCATGATCAATGTCTGCATGTTGTACTGAAAATGCTTCCATTGAACAGATTGGTTTCATTCACTCGGAATTTCACATTGTATTCATCTTGTGATGGGAGAGAGGAATTCCCAAAATCTTGAATAAACAAGAACTAGTACTGGCCTTGCCCATGTGTTCCTTGCCTTATATGTCAGTGCACCCTTGCGATTGCCCACCTAGCTGGTGAAACCTAGTAGGGGCAGGAGGAGGTGGAAGGTGAGCTAGGCCGAAGTCAAAAGCAGGGGATAAAAGTGGGTAGAAGTTACAGTTTTAAGAACAGCAGCTCGATGATGGTCTTTTCAAGATGTCAGGGCTTTGGAAACCTCAGTGTGGATTTGGCTTCCTAGTAGTAGCTGGTAGCAGCTGGCAGCACAACTATATGAAGTGGGAGACTTTTTCCAGAGACAGAGAACTGTTTGCAACCCAAGACTTGGAGATCAGATTTTAGGATTGCAGCTTTTTTTCTAACAAACAGTAAATGACACAGGATAAAAACTTTTCTAACTTGTTTTTCAACTACCCTGCTCCCCTTAAAGAAAGACTCTTAAGCAGAGACTGTGGGACCCTTTTCTTATCCTTGAAGACTCAGGCCTATAAGTGAACTAGGGAGATGTGGAAGGGGCCCTCTCTAATCACTCTGTGTAGGAGGACTGACCAAAGAAACCGTGACTGTTTCCCGCAGAGAAGAAAATGATTGTCACTAGCTAGGCCTTAGTTGCCTTCAAATGTTTGAAGAAATATTACAGGGGAGAGAAATCTCTCTCTCAGAAAGGCCTTTCCTGACTTTCTTAACTTATGATAGGCCTCTCCTGTATATCGATCTGCCTTTGGTTGGTTTCCTTCATGGCACTTTTTATGACTTGCAATTATTTTATTTCTTAGTTTGTTTACTTTTTACATTGACTTCCCTTTCAGGAGAACAGGGATCATATTTATATAATTTATATGAATATGTTTTATTATGTCACAATTCACTTCTTTCTCTTTAGCCCTGGGTGTGGTACTGCACATAGTTAACATTCAGTAAATATTTGAGCAGAGGATGGGTAAAAAGGACAGCTCAGGAGATCCAGGGTGATGCTGTTGTTCCTGAAGGGACAGACTTCTGAGGGTGTCTGCTTTCTGTCCCAGAGTTACAAGTTGCTCCTAATTCCACTACTAATCCTGCCAGTTGAAGTATAATTCCCCACTATGGGTCACCTGGGGGATCAGTAAGAAAAAAATCAGTGAGTTGATACAAAGTTTCATTATGTATTATGTACATAAAAAGTAACATACACTTAAGAGTGTATCTTAAGAATAATTTTCTTTTTTAAAAAAATAGAAGCCAGAATGTAAAAAAGTCTCTCCCTCGCCCACCTCTGCTCCTCTCTAAATACACACAAAGAAAGAGTGGGCAGTTCCTCTTCACTTTCAGGTATTACTGGTAGACAGCATCGGATTGTAACTCCAGCCTGCAATCAAGCAGACTTTGCACCTGAAATGGTGAGCTACTTGATGAGATGCTGAGGAGTTGGTTATCTGTCAGTTAGCTTCCTTGGGTTAATATGACAAGGGGCTTCCACTATGTTTTGAAGCAAAACAATGACAATGACAACCCTATTCCCCCCCACAAAATAACAAAGACAGTCTTGAGTAAAACAAAGCTGTGCTCCTGTTTGTTAACTTCAAATGTATGACATGGTCTCTTCCAAACCAGACGTTTGAAGAAATTGAGCCTTTGTTGAACCAGAACTGTGCTATCTTTCTCAAAGCGGCAATTTTGTGAGATTTCTTGAATTGAATGGCATATCATGGAAGCATTCTCTATATGGATTCAAAACTCAGGTCCCCAACCCTGTCTTTGACAGATGCATTTTAAGTAATCCAAGAAATGACTCCACTTCATCACATACCACAGAATTGAAGGGCAGCTTCTAATAGTTACTTTGCCCCCATATGCATGTCAAGGGAGTTTCTAAACGGTGAGTAGAACACAGGAAACAGAAGTTGTATAGTACTTGAAGATCTGACTAAGCCCATCAATGTCTATTCTGGATGCAGAAGCTACATCAGTTTTCTTCCTGAAAATGCAAGAAAACAACACGCACGTTCTTCAAAAGAAAGAGCCACTGAACAGTCAGTGGAATAAAGTCTAGGGCCTGCGGCAAAAGTTTTCACCACTGGTATAAAGGGCTCTCATTATTTTCCTGGCTACGGATCCAGGAATTTAGCCACATTTAAAGACAACATGCCCAGAGTAGTCCAGATTGACATTTCTTCCTAAGTGACCCAATGGGGGTCATGTTCTCAAGTGTTTGGTGAATATTCAAGAAAGATGCCATCCTACTATTACAGGAAAATGGCAGCTCTCTCTTCTCTTCCCTGTGCACTAAAGGGAATTTTGTATTGTCTGCTGGGTCCCTCATGCCTTCTTCATTGGGCAGATTCTGGATAATGGATGAAGGAAGGAATTGAGGAGAATCAAGACAGGCTTCATTTGATTTTCATTAGAAAGCACCAGAGAGAGAAGGATACAAAAAGGGTGAAAAGGTGAAGAATCATTGAAGTTGATGTGACCAGATTTGGGGGAGAGTTAGAGTGAAGAAACAGTGAGTTTTGGGGAACAAGTCCTCTTACTGTGAGAGGTAAGGAGGCATAGAAAGAGGATTGTAAGAATTTGGTCATACCTATGAATGAATCTTTCTTTGACATTTTTTCAAGGTATTGCACTACAGTACCACATAGCTCTACAATAACTTTTGGATCTCAAGTTGATTGATATTTGAATGCAAATCTGTGTCCAAACTGGGTCACATGGTAGCTAGGCTTTGTAAGGGTTGCACGGTTATAAACATACATGTGTATGTGCACAGTCATTCTATTCTGTGGATAAGATCTCATGAATCACTGCAGGGAGGAGGTACAAAAATCCTCTTAATTAGGAAATAGATGTTACTACTGAAGTCAGGATTCAAGACATTGCCGTCACCATGACAGCCTAATTTGATATTTTCATTTTCTCGGAGTCAGTGAGGGACCTGAACTTTCAGTGAGGCAGTCAGTGCTATTCTGTTTGTTTCTCTGTATTATCCCAGTTGTTTTGAAAGTTGGAAATATACTTTATACTGTAAAGGAAAAAATACTAATATTTTTAAAGGAGACTCCACCATCTAATTAAACCAAATGACTTTAAAGTAATCATTCTTTAATTGGTGGGCTAAACAAATTCTGCTGTAAGATGATGTTAAAAGTGGATGATGAAGAAGTCAAATAGCCACAATATTAAGATTGCTAGGACTTAGCAATCTATCAATTCCTTATGGCTTTCTTGCAGCAGGCAGGGGACAAGTTTTGGTGAAAACCTTTTGGGAAGTGTTTTGTTTTTTATACCATTAAAATTTGTTTCACCTATGACATTTTTTAAAGGCTTTATGGAAGTTCCATTTTCTAGGATTTCAGAGTAGTGCCATTTTTTTAGTGCTTTACTGACATGATATTAGGAGAGGATACAATTCTCAAAAGAGCAGTAAATCTTACCTTAGATATTTTAGTTGGGGTTACAAAATCCCCATAAATCTAGAACTTCCAGTGCTAAGTTCTTGGCCTACTTCTAAAATGCTTTGGAATTAATTGCCCCCCAATGTGAGGTAGATTCAACCTCGGGATGTATTCCAAAATCAGTGCAAGCCCTTCTGGCTTCCCATGGCTCCTTAATATCTATTCTATATTCCTTCCATTCACTTCCATCACTGATGAATCCTTTAATGTCTACCATCCATCAAAATGAGCATCACTTACCACTTCATAACTTTTATGTTCTGACTTAGCATGTAGGGTCTTTGCCTAGCCTCAAAATACCAGATCCTACAATGTATTTGTCATCTTTACTGTATGTTTAGTATTTAAAAAGCACTGGGGTAAAATGCATGGCAAATTTCCAAGACCAGTAAAAGGGAAGATCATCTCAGAATGATTCCAAGTACTCTACTGCCATTTATGTCTCAGCTCTCTGTTTTGTTGGTCACTGCTTTATATCAATTATTTATAAAACTAGGGTTTTCTAGGCACGATGTTTCCTAGTAAAGTTTCCTCATTTAGCTCAACCAAACCTAATGCATTTGTGTTTAGGAACCCAAAGTAAGAACCACTGTGTCTTACCACTTTGAGCAAAGGAACAAACTTAGAAGAATGATACAATCTACTGAGTATGCCTAGAGAAGTGGATGAATAGAGGGGATTTATCAGTAAGACTTTACAGGTTTGTTATTTGTCAACCTGTCATTCCATTTGCAACAACAGTCTTCTCTGGTTTATGTAAATCACAAATGTCATGACATCTCCACCCTTACTAAGACTTCATTGTGACTTTGATTATGATTTTTGAATCGAACAAGAATAGATTAGAGATACTGCTCTGTTAACATTTGTGCTTAGCTCATTTTAATCACAAGAGCAAGTCTTTTCTGGTTAGTCTAGGTTAGGTTACAAATCTAGAAAAATTTCTGGAATTGTATATTCAGATATGCTTTTTTATTTTCTTCTGGAGCCCTCTTAGACTTATGTTTGAGCTTCTTGGTGTATATTTTATACTTTAGCTTCCCCTCCATAATTCTCACCTCTTTGTCTTTCTGTGTTGTGTTCTTTGCGATTGAATCAATTGTATCTTCCAACTTACTAAATATTTATTTTATTTTCTTACTTTTTTTTTTCTTTTTTTTCTTTTTTTGTGTTAGAGGTAGGGTCTCACTGTCACCCAGGCTAGAGTGCAGTGGTAGTATCATAGCTCACTGCAGCTTGAAACTCCTGGGCTCAAGTGATCCTCCCACTTTGGCCTCCTAAACTATGTAGTGACATTTTCCTCCTTTCTGAAATTTTTAGCCATTAAAGGTAATAAGGTAATAGTGTTCTGGTTGCTTGGCCAGAAATCTGAACCTCAATTCAGGGATAGGGTAAGAAACTTATGACAGAGCGTATGACTTCTTCAAAACTGTGTATTGAGTAGGCGTAAAGGTAATAATTTTATTTACACTAGGTCTTCTGGCTTCTTTGAATACAGTCATTCATAATCCTGCAAAGTTGATTAAAAGTTTTCCTATCTCACATAATAAATGTTCAAATGAGTCGCCTCTGGTTCCATTATTTCTTGGGTTAGATTCTTACCTTGTGAGACTGTGAGGATTCTTCCTATAATTTCCACTAAATAGTGATGTATGTAAACAAGAGTGTGTTAAAGGATTGTGGCCAAATGGGTGTGTGAAGCCACATGTGGCCCTTTGTTATACATCACCGCTGCTCTTTCTCCCTTGTTTGTTCTCTAAATCATCAGTAGCAGCTTGATTCCATTCAAAACTTCAATTAGGTGAAACAAATAGACTGTATCCATCCACCTCAAAGCCCTGAAAGAGCAGAGAGTCGAATATGCAAAATGCATGAGAGAGAGAGTGAGATCCTTCATCCCTTTGAGGGAGATCAGGGAGCCTTAACAAAAAAGCTATTTTGTTTATCATTAGATTAGATGTTGCATTAAATACATTAAATTGAGAGTGGAAAAGTAGGCACATGTATTTCATGTATTGTTGCACAACACATTAAGTTGTGGCAGGCACACTTTGTTGTTGGAACCTCCAGGCTCTTTCCTACCCCAACCCCTAGTGAGAAGGGCAATCTTCCTAGGATGGGAGCCAGGGCTGTGCTGTCTAGCCTGTGTGCTGGGGTGGGGGGTGCCCCATCCCCTGCTTTGGAAAAAGGACTCCAGAAGCATGAATGCACCTTTACAATCCAAGTGGCCCTCTGCACAGAGACTCTCTCAATTTGGCATTGCTGGTGTTAGAGGGTAAAGGTGATCAAACCTGCAGCTCACTTGTGACATTTGCTGGCAGAAATAAGGGGATGCTGGCTTGCTTCCACAGTTGTTCATTTTTAGGAAAGCTCTCAGAATGTGGAAAATAATTCTGCCTTCATTTTCTCTCACTTGTATCTTCACTTTGCTTTACTTATAATTTAGGTATGATATTTATAAAAAAAAAAGTTCTAGTTTTAAAAAATGTGTTAAAATTTGCCTCTATTGTTATACATATTTTTAAAATGTGCCTAGCATATTAGAATAAAAATGTTAAAGATTGAAGACCCCCAGTGATCATCCAGTTTTTCAGCCTCTTTATAGATAGGGAAACTGTGGGCTGGAGGTTCTGTGACTCCTGGGATATCATTCGATAGCATTGTGATTCTAAAAGTGCGATGATCTTGGTCTCTGTTGTCAGACTGCAGAGCTCTTTTTAGTGTACCAGGTCACCTGATATGTTTGTGGTCATAGAAATTCTTAGGTCACAGTCTCTGTGAAACAGAGTTCTTCAAAAATATTTAATTAAATCAGTTTGTACTATAAACAAATGAGTGTTCTTTCAGAGTGTAACTTACCTTTAGTTTTCATTTATGGTCTTTGCAGCAATAAATATATCTGTACAATAGCTAGGCAGCCTCAAAGAAAATATTTTTAGTGGAAATAAATTATTTTTCTTCCATCAGTTTCCCTAGGTGAGACTGAATTGAGAATAAGGAAAATAGAGAAGATGACTGCAAGCCTGTGAATATTCCATATTGGAATATGGAGAGCGATTTTGCGGTTGATAATTTTGCTGCCTTATTTTCTGACAGACCGAGTTTCAGGTCCTAAAAATGTAATATAATCATCAATCTGAAACCTTTTTATAGCATTTGTCAAATTCATCTCTTTTTTAAATTCAGAAAAATCAATTTTTGATGGATAGAAATCTCAAGGCCCCAGAAAGCAGGCATCCCTGGGGTTAACTTCCTCTGTAGTAGGCACAGGGCTGTACATGAGTGTTTGAATTAATATTTTGATGTTTCCCAAGCTTCATTCTTACTTGAGTAAAGGGGAGAAGGGGAGGACTGGGGAGGTCTTTAGCAGTGGGAAACCCTTTTCAAACAGAATAAGGAAGACATCACTTTTGATACCTAACCCCAAGCCAAACACAGAATGTTCTAGCAGCCTTAAGATTTCTAGTTTAATTGCTCTATCTAAGACACTAACTTATATGCCCATCCCCTTGAAAGCTATCAATCTGAAATTCTCTTTGAAAGTCAGGTGGCTTGCTTTATACTCAGTAGGCATGTTCCATGGTAGCTCTGTTGTCCAGAGCTCTCAGCAGAAAAGTTTATGCTCTTTGTAATTCTACATCTCTTCTTCAAATCTCTTTGTAATTCTACATTGATCAGTTGGGACATGGAAGCTGAAAGAATTTCAGGCCATGCTGCAATGCTGTACATTCTGAAAGTTCTCTGGAGGAAATTCTTACTCTTACCCTATTTGTTTACTATAGATAAAATATACATATAATAACATTTATTATTATAAATATAAATATTTATTTATTATATAATAAATAATTTCAGATAAAATAATCTCAGAAATACTCTGGTGGCAAGTGTAGACTGGCTTTTAAATATCTCTAATTATCTGAGCATCTAGGGACTCAATCTATATAACTTGTATCATTGGTGCTGAAGTCAATCATTATAATGTGGAAAGAAACCCCTTTTCCATCAGAGTCAAAGATGCCTATCTTTGCACTCTGGGAAAGTAATATTTATTATAAAGGCAATTGTGACATCCAAAACCACAGTTGTTATCAAGTTCTTCGTACTCCAAGATCCTTTACGTAAGAATGGAGGGAATAAATTTCATAGTTTCATTCTTTCGTAGGTACTGGAATTACCATTTCCAATACACGTGTTATTAAAAATTATCTTGAAATAATCAAGCAGTCAAAGGGGACATTGGAAATGAGGTAGTAAAAAGACTATGGGACTCACAAGTAGATAGACCTGGGTTAACACACTGCGGGTAGTAAGGTGGTTGACTTGGCAAGTGAATTGGCTAACCTTTGTAATCTCAGTGGTTTTACCTGTGAAGTGGGACTAATAAAATTATCACAGTGTTGTTCTAAGAATTCATTGAGACAATGCATGTAAAGTATCTGGCTTATTAGGAACTTAATAAATACTGATGTTTCTCCCTGTTGAAGACTTTAATACTGCTTTTGATTTATGTGCTGATTTTGTCCTGAAATTGTTTTTAGGTCCAGTAGTTTTTGTTGGCTCAGTTGGGAGCTCTGAATGAATGAAAATCCCAGGCAACTCTGACACTGGGCTGGATGAAAGATCCATTCCCAAGAAGTTCAAGGAAATCAATACCTTCCTAATTTCTTCACTCGGTATAGAGTTATATGTGTTGCCCCAAATTCTGATACTCAAGTCTGATAACAGTGTGGTGATTTCCAGTGTTAGAAAACCTACTCAATGTTATATTACTCCTTGTGTCCAACATCTTAAAACAGCTGTGGATAAACTGATTTTTCGAGAGGCTATGGAAGTTTAACAAACTGTTACTCTATTGCCTTGGGTAGAGATGGTTAAGTGTGGGAGTCAAAATGAGGAAACACCACCACCAGGGAGGACACTAGAGACAGGGGTTCATACACACAGAGCTTGCAGCTTGTGCGATGATATTGCGAAGTCATGTTTAAGTGGAGACTCAGACACCAGATGTGTACAGCTGCAGTAGAGGAGCCAACCCAGCCAAAGAGAGAAAAGCCCCATGCTGGTTGTTTTGCTTTTGAGTGAGAAGGAAAGGGAAATAAATCTCTCACAATAGAGAAAAAGAAGATAGTTAATGTTTATTTTTTATCACCTTTTTCTTTTCCTTTATTTTAAAGTCTAAATGGGGCCATTTGTCTTTAACGTGCTTTACCTGATCAAGAAATACATGAGCAATTCTATATCAATAAAAAAAATGTGAAAGGTTCTGCAGAAAAATGTTCGGTTCAAGTGGCTTAAGACAGGTTCCATTTATTCAACAATCTATACTTTTTAAAAGGCTATACTTTTCTTGAGGGTTCCTTCAGTTCATAGCATGAAGAGGGATGAGTTGCTGATCCTATATACACAAGTATTGCTTTTATAACCATATTTTTTTTCTCTTTGAGAAAAGATTTCATTTAAATCATCATCAACAAATGTCTTTGCTAATGGTCATATATACAGTGGGACTAACTTTTCTCTGGGGAAGTTAGTCAATTGAAAATTATTTGCTGTAACTTATTCCTTACCGCAGGCAATATCATGGTCTAACAGAAAAGCGTTTAAGACTTTGTCATGTGTTATTAAGGAATATTTACACTTGTGGGGCTATTCTTAAGAGAGCCAGAGCACTTTTGTAGCTGAGTTACAAATAGAACACATCCAGACTAGGTTTGTTTATTTATTTATTAGGCTACTCCTTGCAGAGCAGGTCTAACTCCTAAGCAGTGTCCCCAGCCTTGTCTAGGCTTAAATACAGAAAATATAAAGCCCAGAATCCTAGTTTCCAGAGTTTATATCTACAAGGCTAACTTACCTGTGAAATTGGTTAGAGCTAGAATATACTTGATTACAACCCCTTTTAAACTGAGCTTCCCATTGCGTCTATACACATATTGAAGACTGTAAAGAAGGAAAACACATAGGAAAACACATGTTTTCTTAAAAATGTCTTAACTTTGGAGATTCATTATTTGTTATCCTAAGATACTAGTATATCTGAAACTTGACAATGCAAGTTTCAGATATACTAGTATCTTAGGATAACAGTAAAAGACAAAGATTAGACTAGCAGGGGAATAAAATGCACAACAAAATCACCGCTCCCTTCCTGCACTCTTATTTGAAGGAAAAGACTGGAAAAGATGCTTGGTTTAAACCACATGGGAAAAACATCTTTTCAGCTGCAAACTGCCTTTTATATTTTAGCAATGTAAACACATTGTATGGGAATACCAGGGGCTGTGCTGCCTCCCTGTCCAAATACTGCACGCAGGTAACACTGAACAAGAAGTGGCATGATAACATGGACAGACTGCCCGGAACATGGATATCATCTCCCAGGGCCCAGGATTCAGAGGCCTAGAGGTAACACTGGTGTTTCTAGGCTTCTGCAACAGTGAAGGACCACTGCCACCTGTGGACAGCAGCAAGCATTAGCGACATGCTGCAGGCCGAGTGAAGTGTCAGTGTCATGTTATTATGGTGACAACAAGCAACCTGGCGAATCAGATATTCCAAAATTTTCCCAGTAAGTGTTTTATACCTCCATGACCTGGGATGGGGCTTTTCACTGCAAATCAATAAGCATCCTTCAGACCGTATGTATGTAGGACATGGTCATCATGTGTTAATATAAAACCACAGAGAAGGCATCTTAAATCCTAATGCCTTTGAGGGGCAGTTAGATCATGTAGAAGTAAAATAATAAGAGTGATCAGGACAGCAAGTTGGAGACTGCATGCCCTACCTAGAGGCATTCAGTTTTGTTTATTTATTTACTTTTTAAAGAATGTACTCTATCAAGCAACACACGTTTGAAGCTCAGATTCAGCCTGCAACCATCTAGTGCCAGAGGTCTTATGAGATCCCAGGTGACATTTGTGCACCCAGGAGCAAAAGTCTAAGCACGCTTCATTTACTCATTCATTAATGTGGTAATTCAACTCATTCACCAAAAAATACTTATTGCATCTTTGTCTTATTCTAGACATCACTCTATCTTGATAGACAAGTTGAGAAAACAGATATTAAACAAATAATTACACAAATAGAATTACATTTGTAATAAATGAAATGAATGAAAATCCCAGGCAACTCTAAAAATGTATATCATATTTCATAACATGAGCTTGCTTATAAATTACATCACTACACTATTTACCTCTAAAAAAAGAGAAAACCCTGCCAATTAAGTTATAGCTCTGTGCTTTTTTATACATTTCATTTCATACTTATGGAAAGAATTCATTTTTTACTTAGTGCAACATAGAATTTTTATCACACATTCTTGTGCGTATATATAAATTGAATAAAGCATTTCTAAAACCTTTTCACATTGAGAATTGAACTCATCTGAAGCAGTTTTTGACACAGAGTCATCAGCATCCATGCTTTTGTATACACTGTCATTTTCTGGTCAGCAAGAGAGATGGACATCAGCATTTTTGAGAGTGCTCTACTGTTGTCTGTGAGGTGTCTTCCCAGCAGCTGACACTAACTCTCGAAGTTTAGATACTCGTGTTTTGTTATTTTATTTTATTTTTTTTAATAGAAATAAGCTCGTTCTCTGTTGCCCAGACTGGAGTACAGTGGTGCAATCATGGATCACTGCAGTTTCAGCCTCCTGGGCTGAAGAGATCTCCCCACCTCAGCCTCCCCAGTAGCTGGAACTACAGACATGTGCCAACATGCCCAGCTAATTTTTAAAATTGTGTGTAGATATGAAGTCTCACTATGTTGCCAGGGCTGCTCTTGAACTCCTGGCTTCAAGCCATCCTCACACCAAAGTGCTGGCATTACAGGCCTGCATCACTGCACCCAGCCACTGGTGCTTTCTTGATTTTACCAACAGGTGCCAACAGAAGCTTTTCAGACATTAATTAGGATGTCTATACTTTCCTGCAACAGTCCTTTCATAGTTTATTGATTAAAGAGGGAAGGGGCAGTATTTGTGGAATCACGTTGCTGGAGCTAACACTCACATTCACGCACGTGCCAGCAATGAAGATCATGTCAGGATGCCCACTGATGCTGAGTGGAGGAAATTGGAAGACCCCATTGTTGGAAAGTCACGTCTTGATTTCAGAATGTAAAATTATGAAAATAATGATCAATGAAAAAGAGTCACTGTATGATCCGACTTGGTCTTCAGGATCAGTGGTTTTCTCTTGGAAGAGGTGACATTTAGGCTTAGATTTGAAAACTAAGAAGTTGTTCAGAAGACCAAGTGGAAAGTGTGATCCTGGTAGAGACGGGACTGGATTACAGGCTCATCTGGACACGAAACTGCAGCAATGCTACAATATTTCCAGAGTAAATGTGAAATGTGGTAACTGCCATCCAGGTTTTTGTACATGAAGGCTCACCGTCCCGAAGAAATGAAAGTAGGTCTCACCCTCACTGAGACTGAGAGGATTTGGGAGTGCACAATAAAATAAAACTATCACCGGTCTGTTTCTTGAGTACTTTTAATATGTGGTTACACAAGTTGCTTGGCACAGCTAATATCTGAAACTGGCAGTCACGATCATCTGAAATTCCAAAACCACATCATGGCTAGGGTGGTGATAGTGTGCTGGTATAGTGTTGTGCACAGTGTATGACAAATGATAGCCTTTGTGATCTAAATGCAAAGCTCTTCAATACATCTTCTCACCCCCTAAGAAGTTGTCTTGCTTAATAATTGACAAAAGAAACATATGAAGGTTGTGCACATTTTTCAGAATATTAGTTTTGCTTTAACCAAGTGAATTGACGTGTTTATAAATTTGTTTCTGTAAACAATTTTTATTAATAGAAAACTAGGTTTACCCCACTCTCAGGAGAGAAACATCAAACAAATATTTAAAGACTATCTGTCTGAAGGAGCCCCAGACACTCAGTCCTCCAGGTCACAGCCATGTCTTTAGCTGTTGCTGGCCTGCAAGGAGGTTGGCAAGTTCAAGGAACCAAAGGAAGGGCAGGGCATCTGGGACATGGAGTAGATGATGAGAGGGGAGGGAGGAAGGAGCAGACGCTCATCCAGGATCATGCCATGGAAACTCCCTGTTAAAGATTTTGGTCTTCATGTTATGGGAACTTTGGAGTTGTCAAAGGGTTTTAAGCAGTGAACTAACATGATCATATTAGCACGTTTACTGTGTGGCTCCTGCAAAGCTAACTGTCTGTTGGGAACAAGTTATTTTCTCTCCAGGAAAAGCAGAGTTCTTTCTTGTGGCAATCTGGATTTCAAACATGGGTGAATCTTCTTTCAGGTGTTGCCTAAAAGGGGTATGTGAAGATTATTGATCATTCACAGCAGACATTTGGAAATTTTGCGGAGCTGAAATGAACAAACTACACCAACAATAATAAATCTGTAAGTAATCAGATTCCAGTGAAGTAGAGCCTTCAATGGTTTTATTTCTTTTTTTCCTAATTTCATTTTGGATAAATGAATGAAATAATACATGAACAAAATCAGAATTGGGGATCAAAATAAAATTTCCTGTGTTCCTAGGGAGAGAAGAGATTCCAATCAGTCTATACCATATGAATAAACCTCTCAGGTAACACACAATAAGTTGAGTCTCAATATATATTTAAAAAGCAGCTGGTCGCAGTGGCTCATGCCTATAATCCAAAAACTTTGGGAGGCTGAGGTGGGTGGATCACCTGAGGTCGGGAGTTTGAGACCAGCCTGGCCAACACGGTGAAACCCTGTGTCTGCTAAAAATACAAAAATTAGCTTGGCATGGTGGCTTGTGCCTGTAATCCCAGCTACTTGGGAGGCTGAGGCAGGAGAATCACTTCAACCCAGGAGGTAGAGGTTGCAGTGAGGTGAGACCAGGCCACTGCACTCCTGCCTGGGTGACACAGTAAGACTCAGTCTAAAAAAAAAAAAAAAAAAAGTAATGACAATAAGGCATTAAACTGTTAATGACAGTTTTGATTTGTTTGGTGGTAAATGCTTTTTTGCTTTGTTAGAGAATAGTGAAATTCATTTCAAGAACACTCAATGACGAGAACTTATGACACAGGTGAGTTTTGGCTAATCAGTAATTCCTCTTAAATGCTTCTGCACATAGCATTTGAACTAGGTACTGTGTTCATTTGTTCATTATCCTTTTTTTTTTTTTTTTTTTTTTTTTTTTTAAGACAGTCTCACTCCGTCGTCAGGCTGAAGTGCAGTGGTGTGATCTTGGCTCACTGCAACCTCCGCCTCCTGGGTTCAAGCGATCCTCCTGCCTCAGCTTTCCAAGTAGCTGGGACTACAGGCACGTGCCACCACACCCTGCTATTTGTTTGTATTTTCAGTAGATACAGGATTTCACTATGTTGGCTGGGATGGTCTCGATCTCTTGACCTCGTGATCTACCCGCCTTGTCTTCCCAAAGTGCTGGGATTACAGGCGTGACGCACCACACCTGGCTTCATTATGTCTTTTAATTCTTTTAAAAACATTTTGGGGCAAGCATATGATTCTCATTTTATACCCTTTACCTGAGCATTGCATTTAAATGAGAATAATTTTCATAGTAAGGATGAAAGCTAACATTAACACAGCACCTATTATGGGCTAGGAACTCATTTAATCTTCATAACAGCCACCGGAGCGGGCACTATTATGACCTCATTTTTAGAGATCGGAAAATGAAGTCACAGAGAAGTCAAGTAACTTGTCCAAGGCCATACAGCCTGCAGGGAGTGGTGGATCTGGAATTTGGGCTCAGAGTGTCTGGTTCCAGAGTCTGTGCACTTTACCACTACATATATCAACTCTTCAAAATTAATGCTTTTTGAAAAGTCAGTTCATGATATATAGATATGTACGTACACAATCTTTTTCTTTTGAACACTTTCACAAACCCCTTTAACTGGTTCACCCCAACATAAAAAATATGGGAGATTTTTGAAACCTAATCCAACTTTATGGTATAAGATGAGTAGAGTTTAAAAGCAAGCAGATGTTTGCAAAGCATATAAAATTCAAAATTGCTCTATACTTGATGTTATTTGGAACACAGGCATAATTCTTTTCAAATATGATTTTTATCTAAATGGTGTCCCTTAAAACTTCATTTTAACACTCAAACGATCCCCAGCTGTTCGGGTAGATTGGCCCCTGCTGGGTCTGTTTCCCAACACTTCCCATATTCCACCATAAATATTCATGATGCAGTACTCCTGCCACCCAAAGGGGGGGCCAGGATTCATTTTTATGAACTCCTCTCAACTGGGATTAGCATCTTTCACCTATTACCAACTCCTGAGTTATGGTTTTGTTCTGCCATGGTCTCCGTTTTCTTTATTTTTACTGATATCTGAGAAGCCTGAAGAGAATGTGAAGTGTTAAAGAAACTTCTAATCCCAGGAAGTTGGCCTAAGGAGTATATAAAATCAATTTTTAAAATTCAATATCTTATTCAAACTGTACACCCAGACCAGTGTGAAACCACTGTTTTCTTACTCTGCCAGATTTCCTAGGCAACAGCACTGCCTCTGTAAGAGGTTTGTAAACTTAATTTGGGGGCTGGGAGTGGGGAGGATAGAGAAGCGAAATGGAGGGGATGCCATTTCCACAGACAACACATGCTTGGGCTACAAAAATGATAGATTTTTTTCCATATGATTTATGTTTGAATGTATTTAGACCTCAGAAAATACTAGGAATAAATTTTCTCCTTTTTTCTTTTTAGTTAAGAAAACAACATTTGGGATCGTGAGGTGGCAGGAGAAGTGTGAATTTTCCCATCTCTGCAGTTCTTTCTCTCTTCCTCTCATCTTTAGTGGGCTTTGTAAATCAGACTTACTGTTTACATATGCCATGTTTATAATGTATTCTGATGCAACCCAGAAGTGCTCTTGACCTCATCCAGACCAAAATCTGGAAACTGTGACAACTTGCCTCGTCAGGAAATAAACACTTGGTCTTTGATGTTAGACTTGAGTTCTTATACCTGCTTGGCACTAATCAGTCAGATAAACTTGGACACAATATTTAACTTCTTGAAGTCTCTACTTTTCCATTCTTAAATAGATGGGAATATCAGTCACAAAGGCTTCTTGTGAAGCAAAGTAAAGTATGTAGATAGAACACTCAGCGCAGGCCTACATAAGAAATGTGGGTTCCATCCCCTCTTCCTTTAAGAGACAGCAGCTACTTTGATGTTGGAGGAAGAAGTGAGTAGTGAAAGATGAATAGTTGGACCTTACCATATTGGGGCACAGTAGTCACAGTCCACTTTTCGTGGCTTTGCTGCATTGCAAAATGGCAAGAGGTTGGCTTCTGAACGTCTTGGAAATACCATCCAATTCTGTAAATGTTTCTACCATAATATGAGTGAGTTGTGAGGAGGGACAGACTGAATGGACTACACTTCCAGGGTTGATTGACTACATAGCAGACTGGGCAGTATTTTCAACCAATCTTTCTGCAAAGGCTATTCTATTCACTTGAAAACCCAGTGGAGCCAACTGATTACCACCAACTACTCCTCAATTCCGCCAAGACTACTTCAAGAAGGAGGTGCTGAAAGAACCATTACTTATCAACAAGGATGGATTATTGTCTACCTCGACATGGATCTCACTAAAAAAAACAAAACAAAGAAAAAGCAAAAAAAACACCTACTGATACTGATACTGTTCCAGTCAGAAGAACTGGCTAGAACAGAGTCAATGATTCAAAAAACTGGAGGCAGTACACTGGACTATTTAAAGGATAGAAGGTTAGTACGCACTTGTAGTCATATTGATGGTGTTTGACTCCTGTCTTATTGCACCTAACACTGTGACATTAGGCAAATCACCTAACTTTTCTGAACTCAGGTTTCTAATAGCAGTAGGACCTGCCTTATATGATTGTGATAGGGATTAAATGAGATAGTCCAGGCAAAATATTTAGCACACTAAAAATAGTGTTGGCACAATACTCAGTTTATATTAGCTTAGAATTTTTTCTGAAGCACATAGCTGAGAGCAAACATTAGATTCCCATCCCGTATTTCATTCATGGGGCAAAGGAGCTAACCATGGATACTTAATTGATCGTGCTGGCAGAGACTTGGGTGGAAATGCAACAAAAGTATTGAATGTCCATTGAATATAGAAAGTAGTTGGACCTTACCATACTAGGGCACAGTAGTCACAGTCCACAGTTGTCAAAGTCCTTGACAACACTGAAGGTTTTTAAAATATGTACTAGTACCTACATTTTGGAGAGTGAAGCTTGGTGGATTGTTCTACTGTGTGTTGCTAGGTGACTCTCTGTTTGCATTTGGAAGGTGCAAGCATGCTTTCCAATGTGTGTGCATGGAGTGGTCCTTTTTTTGATATGAAATGGCAGTTACTATACACAGAGCCTGGTGTCACCTGTGATTGCATTTGTTAAGTATGATTGTCACTCACCAGGCAGAGCTATTGGCTATTTCAATCTCAGGCAGCTTCAGGCTTGCCCTATTCTTTTCAGCTGTGCTTCAGCATGTATTTGGAGCATTTCTCTAGCTTTCATTGTTTCCAGTTACATCATTTGGTCCCTCTTGGACTGTCTCATGGTCTGCTATGCCACTGAGAAGTCTAGCCCTGTGAGGTAGTGAGTATTGTTTAGATGCATTCCAGTACCATACTGGATGGTCATTTTGCATCAGTTAAAATTCACTTAGCTGACTAGTACCAATAATAATATTGTTCAAAATACTGTACATAACATTGTAGTGCACTGTTTTTTTCCTTTGTTTTTGAGACAGAGTCTCACTCTCCCGGCCACCCAGGCTGGAGTGCAGTGTTGTGTTCTCGGCTCACTGCAACCTCTGCCTCCTGGGCTGAAGTGATTCTCCTGCCTCAGCCCCCCAAGTAGCTGGGATTACAGGCATGAGCCATCACCCCTGGCTAATTTTCATATATATATTTTTAGAAACAGGGTTTCACTGTATTGCCCAGGCTAGTCTCGAATTCCTGATTTCCAGTGATCCACCTGCCTTGGCCTTCCAAAGTGCTAGGATTACAGGTGTGAGCCACTGCTCCTGGGCAACATGGTAGTGCTTCTGATGTGACAAACATGGCAGAGTGGGGTCAAAAACTGATAGGTAGAAACATCATCACGACCCTTGTCCACTCAGTCACCCTTATCTGTTTCCTCAAAAAATATACATTAAAAGAACATTATTTGGCTGGGCATGGTGGCTCACACCTGTAATCCCAGCATTTTGGGAGGCTGAGGCGGGCGGATCACGAGGTCAAGAGATCGAGACCATCCTGGCCAACATGGTGGAACCCCATCTCTCCTAAAAATACAAAAATTAGCTGGGTGTGGTGGCACATGCCTGTGGTCCCAGCTACTCTGGAGGCTGAGGCAGGAGAATCGCTTGACCGGGAGGTGGAGGTTGCAGTGAGCCGAGATCGTGCCACTGCACTCCAGCCTGGCGACAGAGTGAGATTCTGTCTAAAAAAATAACAAAAGCAAAAGAAACAAACAAACAAACAAAACAACAAAAAACCCCCACATTATTTGAAAAAGAAGTGGAAGTGTTGGCAAGGAGCCTAGTACAGTGTCTATTACCCATCTGACATGTGACCCCTTGGACTGCGGTTGAGCCTCTTTTGATAGAGCACGAGAGGCAGAAATTGACTGAGTTCATGGAACACTGTGGGTGTAGGTTGGGCTATTTTGTGCTCAGGTCAGCAGGTGAAGCACCACAGGTGAACACGGTCTTGCCAACTCTGCTCGGAATTGAACACTATTCTGGCTTGTGAGGAGCTGGCAGTTCCTTGTCTGCTCCAGGCAGCATTGCTCAACATGGCACTATCAACATGATCTAGGGGAAGCTCCTGCAAGCAGCTTCAGTTGACATTAGTTCCGTTGGAATAGGAGGGGAAAAATTGGAGGCCAAGAGTAACTGTGGCTAAGAAAGTGGTTCACTTTGGGGACCCCAGAACATTCTGAGAGAAAGTTCAAGGAAGTTTCTCAGTTCCTACATGGTCGATCTAATAGGTGATAAATGGAAACTGCTAAAACTATTGTAAATTGGGTATTTAAATTCAATGTTGTGACCTTAATTTTTATTATAAAACTTTTTTTGTAGAGGAATGTATAGGTGGAACACTTTTGGAGTAGCCCCTTAGATTGAAATGGAAAAGGATTCTAGGGTAAGGTTGCAGAGTTAGTAGCCCACAAATAATTTCTTTACTACATCATCCATAAGTGAGTTTTGCATCCAAGTAATTGAAGTCAAACATGTACAACTTTCCTTATAACATTATTTGTGTGTTTGATTTTATTTTTTTAAAAAATTTCAAATAATGATGGATCTTTACAATAATCTGTAATGAGATGGTTAGTGATCTGAAATAATATCACTCCAAGCTTAAATGTGTTGGCTGTTAAAAGAACTGCTCATTTTTAAGACCTTTCCTGATCTGTTTTCACTTCTAAAAACATATATTTGTGAAGATAAAAGGAAAAATTGCCATAAAGTGCCTAGCATGATAGGTCCTAAATAACTGCTAGTCTATTATTTCTATAAATTATAAAGGGCCTTACTTCATACATTCTGTCAAGGCAGGATTTTGGGTGTGGGCATTCTGTTCTGAATATAGAGGCATCTTCATAAGAATAGGATTTTGGTAACAGTGTCTAGGTGCAAAGGGGACTCTGAATGCATGTTAGAAATGCACTGTGGTGAATTAGGAGGCCATATTATACCTTTCTGCCCATAGATCTTTCTCTGGGAGCTACTCCCCCTATGACCCTTGATGATAGGAAGGCCCGAGGAGCCATGCAATTCCATTACCCAGTCCCCTAATTCCAGAAGATTGAATGATGAATGGTAACATGAACCAGATCAGGCCAATCATACTACCTCTTCTAGAGTTTTAAATTGGGCCACTGAGGGAGATGGAGCATCTTAGTTTGATTTTCTCCAAAACTCCAAGGCCAAGATTTAATTGCAGCAGTTTATTTGAGAGAGGATCTCAGGAAACATCTGTAGGGAAGTGGAGAAGTGAGATAGGAAAGCAAAGATGGCAATAAAAGGTGAGTCATCGGTCAGGCGTGGTGGGTCATCCCTGTAATCCCAGCACTTTGGGAGGCTGAGGCGGGTGGATCACCTGAGATCAGGAGTTCGAGACCAGCCTGGCCAACATGGTGAAACCCTGTCTCTACTAAAAATAAAAAGTTAGCCAGGTGTGGTGGCAGGTGCCTGTAATCCCAGCTACTTGGGAAGCTGAGGGAGGAGAATTGCTTGACCCCGGGAAGCCGAGGTTGCAGTGAGCTGAGATAGTGCCACTGAACTCCAGACTGGACAACAGAGTGAGACTCCATCTCAAAAAAAAAAAAAAGACTAATCAAACAAGTGACAAGTTTGGAATTAGAGTTTAATCCAGTTAGGAGACTCTGGTAGCCCATGTGGAATATGTGTCTCAATAATTCCATCCTAGGGTTAAAGGAGCTAAGGTATTTATCCATCATTTAGTATGAGTTATTGGTTAAAGGAGTTAAGGCATTTATCCATCACTTGGTGTGAGTTATTGGTCAAAGGCTGCCCCCAGGAGGTGTTAAATCACATGCATTTCCTGTGGGCAGAGGAGACCCAAGTCCAGAGATAACACTGGAGTTAGGAGTTGCCGGTGCTGGCATGGCAAATTGAGCCAGTGGTATGGAAGTCTTCAGGGCCAAGGGGATATGAGGAGGGTCATGACAGAGCATGATATAGAGTCAGTTTGTTGCCAGGAGATGAGCCGTTTAAACAGAGTGTCTGAAGGCAAAGTTGCAGGCATGTGTAGGCTAAGGAACAAGAGAAAACTGGTCTTCAAACTGAAAGCATGTAGTAGGTACACAGACAAATAAAGAAGAGGGGGCATGTGGTCTCTGAAACATGGCAAAGGCAAATTCGGCCAGTGAAGATGCTCCAGCTCACAAAAGATTCAGCTGTGTTTGATTTTTCTGTTTCTAGATTGTATATGAATACCTGGCCCCAGCCCTTCTTAATTTTGCTAACCCAAGTGTTAATTATTCATAAGATGTGGCAGAATATATTTTCCAGAAATGGCTAGCAGTATTTTCAGTCTCATATTCTCTTTCGTAACTGTAACACTCCCCCATCAGAAGGCGGAGTCTAATTTCCTTCCCCCCTACCCACCCTGAGATTATGTGGGTCTTTGTGGCTGCCTTGGTGCATAGCATCTGGTGAAGAGCTGCTGTGTGAGTTGTGATGCTCAGCCATAGAAGGTGGATCTTCTACTGGGCTCTCTTTCTTGGCATGCTCACCCTCAGAATCCAGCCCCCATGTTGTGAGAGAGCCCTGAACATATGGGGATGCCACTTGTAAGCATTCTAGCTGAGTGTCTCTGCTGAGGTCTCAGTCAGCAGCCCGCATTAGTCCCTAGCTATGTGGATGACTGAGCTTGGAGATAATCCCAGATTTTGAGCTGCTCTTGTTAACACCGTGTGAAGTAGAGATGAGCCATCCTCATTGCACTTCACTCTAACTGCAGAATTGAAAGCAAGTTAAATTTTTAAAAAAGTCACTAAGGATAACTGGAACACAAAATAAAATAACCTATGTGGATTCATATGAGTTCTTTCAAGTGGTTCAGGGTAGTATGAATCCATGCTTAGGTGGTCACCCATTTGTTTACAGTTAAGAGTCCTTTTCTCCTCCCAGCCCATCAGCACTACTGGCGTCGTATATGGGGGATTTGTCATAACTCTTACTAGTTCATCGTACCAAACCCAGATCAGCAAACTCTTACCCAAACTAGTGTGTGTTATTACTCCTTACAATCATACTCTGGACCCTGAAGGAAGACTTAGACCCTGAAGCTCAAGAAGACTTGGGGCTTTTTGTACATGCCATATTTTGTGCCTATATTTTGTCAGCAATTGTGCTTTCCATGCATTGTCTCACTTAATTTTTGTCAAAATTCTGAGATATAGATATCACCTGTCTTTTATAGTTGAAGACTCAAAGATTCAAGAAGATTAAATGACTTGCTTAAGACAACACAATACATATCAGAATTGGGACTGGACGCAGTTCTGGCTGCTCTCACAGCCTGCATTCTTCCCTCTGTGCTGCTCTGCCTTCGTCTTGGGGCTTCGAAGGACTTGGGATTCACAGTTAGTGAAATGTGAAAAGCTATGTTTTGCACTACACAGACTTTGAGAGTTGGCATGGTAACATAACCAATAGTTACACCTTTGGTTTATGAGAAATTACTTTCTGAAGTTAAAAAAATTATCACATCATAAATAGAGGTGCTCTGCTTGTATATGTGCATGTATATATACATACATATATAATAATGTATACATAATACATTACATAAAACCATATATCATTACATATATAATATATATTACACATTACATATACAATTTTACATATTACTAGATATGATATATCTTTACTAGGTCAAATGCTGTTATATATAGAGAATCCATGTTTGTGGTAAGAATTAATAATTTACTTGTGCTGCTCTATGAAAAATGAAGCACTGCTTTACATATGGCTTATAAATTACTGTCATTCACCTAATTTATTCAACATTTATTGATTGATTAATTTTAAAACATTTTATTTTGAAATAATATTCAGATTTACAGAAGAGTTACAAAGATGGTACAGAGCTCACAATATCCCTTTACTCAGCCTCCCAAAATTAACATCTTATACATGAAATTAACATGGGTACAATACCACTGTCTAAACTATACACTGTGTTAAACTTTCACCAAATATTCCACTAATGTTCTTTTTTCTGCTTTAGGATCGAATCAAAGTTACCACATTGCATTCAGTCATCTTCTCCATTGCATGCCCCTTTCTCAGCCTTTCCTTGTTTTTCATGACCTTGATACTTTTGAAGAGTGCCTACCGGGCATTCTGTAGAATGTATTTCAACTGGGTTTGTGTATGTTTTCTCATGAACAGACTGGCTGTAGTGGGTTTTCTGGAAAAATGTCACAGAGGTGAGTGCCTCACTGACCTTCTCATTGCATCGCAGCCTGGGCATCTGGCATCAACATGACTTACTTCTGATGATGCCAACCTTGGTCACTGGGTTTAGGTAGTGTCTACCAGGTTTCTTCACTCTAGAGTTACTATTTTTTGCTTTCCACATTCTAGAAGTGAGTCACTAAGCCTAGTCCACACTCAAAGGGAAAGGAATTAAGCTCCACCTTGCAGAGGAGAAATATGATTGATTGGTTTTTTAATGTGGCAATGAGAAAGAGTGTTTTCACTCCTGGGTGGCCTATGGATCCACAATATTAGTGGACCTCTGGCTTATGGAAACACTTCTGGGGACTTAAACCTTGAGTCATCCACATTTGTAGTTTCTTCATCATGGAAAATATACCTGATAGAGCAATGCCTGTTCTTATTTGCTGTGTGATTGAGAACCAAGTTGTAGGTCTTCTAAACGTTCCCTTTTCACCCCTGAAAGAAAGGGCTCACGCTCAGGTTTGCCTCTTAAATCTTGAAATCTGTAATGTTTGATATAAGGCATATGAAACATTTTTTTATGTGTATAGAACTTCTTTTCCCTGAAAGGAAGAGAATATATTTTTTAATTTTTTTGAGACAGGGTCTCATTCTGTTGCCCCAGCAGGAGTGCAGTGGCACAATCACTGCTCACTGCAGCCTCAACCTCCCTGGGCTCAGGTAATCCTCCTGCCTCAACCTCCTAAGTAGTGGGGACTACAGGCACATGCCACCACACATGGCTTATTTTTGAAATTTTTGTAGAGATAGGGTTTCACCAAGTTGCCCAGGCTGATCTTGAATTCCTGGGCTTAAGTGATCCACCTGCCTCGGCCTCCCAAAGTGCTGGGATTACAGGTGTGAGCCACTGTGCCTGCCAAATATGTCTTTTTTATCTATTAAGTTTCCCTGACATCTAGAAAATAATAATAATAATTATTATTATAAATCATAAAATGTATAAATATATAAACATATGTATACACATATTTACATGTTCTATATTATTTGCATTATTATTTTATAAATACATATAAATTTTTAAATATAAAGTTGTAAAAATTATAAACATTATTAGATAATAACAATGATTCCCATTAAGTACCTCCTATGTGTTTAGCATTATGGTTGATGTCATAAAATCTTTATTTTTAATCCTTGCAAAAATATCTATGAAGGAAGTATTACAATTTTCATTTTACAGTAAAAAGAAGATGATGTTCAGGTGGAGAAATGATCATTCCTAAGATGACATAGTAAGCAGCAGGGCTGGGATTTGAATTTAGGGCTCTTTTATCATGGACTGCGAACCCAGTAAATGTTTGCAGATTGACTGATTAAAATTGGTTAGAGGAAAAACAGTATTTGAAGATTGGGCTAGCAAGAAGTATTTCAAAAATTACACACCATCACACATGACTGAAGAAGACAGATGTCAGGCTGTGCTGGCATAAAGAGGAAGTGCCACTTCAAGTCTGTCGAAAGAATCACAATGACACTCAGGTGGATGTGTGAAAACAGCAGCTATGTTCCGACTTCTGCTAGGCCAGAATCCCAGCTTCCACTGCTCCTTGCAATCATGGATAGTGTATTTGTCTGTTCTCATGCTGCTAATAAAGACATAACTGAGGCTAGGTAATTTATAAAGGAAAGAGGTTTAATTGACTCACAGTTTAGCATGGCTGGATAGGCCTCAGGAAACTTACAATCATGGTGGAAGGGGACGCAACCACATCTTTCTTCATATGGCAGAAGGAAGGAGAAGTGCAGAGCGAAGGTGAGGAAAAGCCTCTTATAAAACCCTCAGATCTCATGAGTACTCACTATCATGAGAATAGCATGAGGGTAACCTCCTCCATGATTCAATTACCTCCCACCGGGTCCCTCCCACGATACGTGGGGATAATGGGAATTCCAGTTCAAAATGAGATTTGGGTGGGGACACAGCCAAATCATATCAGATGGGTTATATTATTTAATCTCATATCCTTTACATACCCCATAAAAAAGTGATTCCTCTATCTCATGTAGAAGCAGAAAGTAAGAAAGATAGTTTTCTTAAAATATCTTCAGAGATCATAGAATGAGAAAAGAAAAAAGTTGTGATAGAATTGAAGCTCTCATAAAATAATCAAAGAACAATACTAGATGAGATATAATGGAAAGAGGTAAAACCAATCTCTCTCTCTCTCTCTCTGTTTCTCTGTCTCTGTGTGTGTGTGAGAGAGAGAAAGAGAGAGAGACAGAAACAAAGAGAGAGAGAGAGACAAAGGGAGAGAGAGAAAATGAGAATATATGAATACGAATCTCCCAAAACTTTAGCACAAGCAATATTCCATATCTATATTTCTGGAAATAAGTTTAATTTTTATTTTGTGCCCCTTCACTACTATCCTGTGGGATACTTCACTTTGCTTATTATTTGGCATTTTCCCCAAACTGCCTCGTGTTGAAATGCCTAGAGATCTCAATACTGACCTCTCCACTTAGGACCCCATGAAAATATCCAACGTCTGGCCATAGCGTCCCTTTGGGTTAGGACATATCTTCTGTACTCTGTGTGGAATAAAGATACCATCACGAGCCCAACTGTTTTCAACTCAAATGACCAGGGACGTCCAACCATAAGGGTTAGAAAACCCTAGCAATCTTGTTTCACAGAAATGGAAACCTCAGCTCTGGGAGGAATGTGTGGGCACTGGTGGCTCAAGGCTTCATGGCCTAAACTGTCACCACTGCAGTTTCAATGGAACAGAACGTTGAGGGCACCAGAGCACAATTCTAGCACATGCATGTCCCATGAGAGAAATCCAAGTTACCACTCTGAAACGGACTTGGAGATTCCCAGGCGTTTCTTTCGGTTTCTCTTTCTTGGTTACTTGGTTTAATATTTCAACGTCCATCCACTGGGAGACACCAAGAACATCCTGTTGTCCTAGGCTACCTGGGTCTGCTCTGTTGCTGTAGAAGAAGAGTTGAATGGGCCATGCGTATTGACAGTCACCTTTCCGAGAAGGCCCTCATGGTCTGCAAGTTGCTGTTGTTCCACAAAGATTGGTGCTGCCAATATGTAGGCTGAACACAAGCCTTTTAGTTTAGCCATGGTGAGGTGTATGTAACTGAGCCCAGAGGACAAACACATGAATCTATGCATGGCTGCTCCCTCTTGACACCCAGCAACCACCATCCCCCTTTCCTTTCTTCTGTGTCTTCATTCTGTAATTTTAAAGTGAAAACAGAACTTCTACTCTGTTTTCTTCTTTCCAGTATCCTTTCTCAAGGATTACTGTCTGTCACTCTTTCTTCCTCAGTGTTAACAGCACCAGCCTTTTTAAGTGTTAATTTGGGAAATAAACCAGTTCTCATCTGTACTTCCAGGCTGATCTAGAAAGTGTGATGAGACTTCAGGTTACACTCAGCAAGCCTGTGCCCGGTGGGTCGAAAGGGTACGCAGGGCTCTACCCTGTTTCTCAGCTCTGCATTCATTGATTTGATACAGTTTCTTCTGTTACTGCTGAAATGGGGGCAGGGAAGATGTGGATTAATAAAAGCATGAAATAGAATACATGTGTAAAATGCGGTAAATAACAAGGAAGGGTGGGAGTGAGGAACAGAGGGCGGAAGAAGCTTGTTGTGTAAAAACAAAGATTTCTGTGGTCGATCCTGTGGTTTATTTGGGAAATCATAGCATGGGCACCTTAAGAAATTCACTGAGGACATTTGACTGATGGATTTCCAAATGAAAATCATGCCTGAGAAATGAACTTCCAGGTGTGCATGACCACTTAAAATTTAGATTTCTTTCCCTTGTTAATGTTGCCACAGGCACAACTTTTATAAGGTAATGAATATATCGTTTGCGTCACTCAGGTTAGGTGCTCTGCATTCAGTGGGGTGTGAAAGAAAATGCTCAGTTGGTGCAAGCAAAGGCCTTCCTCAAGGATCATTTTGTCTTTATGGCAAGATGTGCCTAAACTGTTTGGAAAATACCAAAGAACTTGATAATGGTTCATGGAGGTAATGTATTATATAAAAAATAATGATTCACTAAAAATATCTATATAGTTGCATTATTTTATCTATGTTTCTAGGGAAAAAAACACTTCCGTGTTTGATGAAAACAGATGCTGCATTCTAGTTGCCATGGTTTTGATGACTGCTGTCATTATAAAGCAGCTATGACATATCTGAGCTCCATCAGAAATTGTATAAAGAGACACAGGACCAAATTCCTGACTTTGATGCTAAATAGATGCATCACCTTTTACAAATCTATCAGTCAAGGCCTCATATCTGTGAAGAGAGTAAGTTGGTCTAGATAATTTTTATTTCCTTTTTATTTGTAAAGATTCTGTGATTCTAAGTCACAAAGATTTAATAAGCATTGATCTGAAGCAACGCTGTAAAGTAAATTATTTATATTTTGTCTGACTGGCCATTCATGCCTTCATGAGTGGCAAAGGAGCAAACTTATAACTTAAGTTGTGATGGGGAGGAAAAAATCCATTTGCTGCCTCTTTAGCCTTTTCTTACTAAAAGAAGGATCAGACTTTCCTCGTCCTAAAAAAGTCATTTGGAGAATATTCACTTTAATTACATGCAATTTAGTTATTTTAAGTGGCATCCTTAGACAAGGAAAAGGTGAACTGAAATTCCTTCAGCATAGACTAGCACATGCCAGTGCATAAAATCTTGCTCAACTGTAGGACAGGACTTCCAAAGCTCCCTTATCAGATACTCTTAACTGCTGAAGCAGGTCATCCATTGCTTCATGTTTTCTCACTCCCCAAAGGGCTTATTCAGTTGGTCTTTTACAAATTATCAGAAAGCATCACAGTTATTCAAGATTCACGATGTAGTTCACTTGTTTACAAATGACTTTTCCTTATAATGTATTTTTATGCCATCTTATATTTTTATTTGCTGCTTCTTATAAAAATAGTGTAACATTACAGGGAATTTAAAAGCAATATCAAACTCCCATTATGTTTTAATCTTCAATAACTTTCATTTTGCATATTTATTTTCAGTCATCTCAGTGGAAAATCTGTGTTTACACAGTTATCATCATTCTGTTCAGGCAGTGTAAGTCTCTTTTCATCACTGCCAGTGTTGGTAATTTTGATGCTTACTGGGCTGAAGGGTATTTATACAGTTTTATGTGTGTGCTCTAACTTTCTTCTTCCTCTTCATTTTTTGATATTTCGCTTTTGAAGGGATAGATTCAGAACAAAATAAAAAGAAAGACTAAATGGTAAAACTGAATAACTCTGTATCCAAGTGAATAAATTGGGATGCATCCTCTCTCCAGAGCTGGAAGTCAGATGGGGAAGGAAGCATGTATTGCCTAATCATTGTTAAAAGAGGAAGGAAGGAGAGGACTTGTTGCATGTGGAAACAAGCAATTTTTTTAGCTTGCTCTGTAGCCATCATCTGCCCTGTGCCTAAATTGTTGCTTTTGGCTTTCTTCCATTAAATAAAGATTATCTAATCTCTTTCACTTTGAGTTCTGTTCATGAAGATGGTACCTGTGTCTATATTTATGAAATGAATGGCCTCCTGTTTGGCCGATTGATCATTTGTCAAATGCTGAAAATGACTTCATTAATTATTGGGCTGCCCTGCTATGGTTGAAATCCAAGGACTTCCAAGATTCTAGAATCACAGGCATTAGAGATCATCAAACAACCTCAAGCCCAAAGTAGTATCCACAACACGAAATTTCCTTCCAATTGAGTCATTCACCAACTTTCAGTCTTCTAGGGGTAGGGGGCTCACTACCTATGTATTGTTCTATTCTTTTAGAGATACAAATTAAAATACCTATGGGAGTTGATCAGGTAACATAGATGAATAAAATAGTCCTGGAATAAGAAAATCAAATGCAGAAATGGATTCAAACCATTTTTATTATTACTGAACTATGACATAAGGATGTAACATGATATAAATATGTAAATGTGTAAATATTTTAAATCCAAGGTAGAAAAAAAATACAAATTGAAAATAGAAACCTTGATTCTTTCAACACAGCATCCTTTGTATGCATATTAAACCCATATGCCTTCTCTCCTTTTTCTTGAAATGTGGCTTTTTCAATCTGTCTTTTATTTTCCTACACTTGATATAGATGCAGATTCAGAGAAATAATTCTCTACTGTAAGGAAAAAAAATGGGTGAGCGTGATGCTAAGTGGCAACTGATATTAAACCCCCAAAATCAGGAAGGCAACAGGCCTCAAGTCGGGTCTGTGGTGACCTGACGAGCTCATGCTCCCTCCAAAATGGGCAGCCACTACTGAAGTCCAGATAATTGGTGACATGTGCTGACACACAGGAATGTGGGCTGTGGTTACCAATCTTCCCCTTTCTCAAGAAAAGCCAGGAATCTGGATTTTTAGTAGAGTCCTCTAACTTCTAAATGTTTTCTATTTTAAAACTCTAATTGGGCCAAATAAAACATGTGTGGGGCCTATGTGATATTTGCGAGCTGCCATTTTGCCTCTTCTAGCTTATTCTAGGGATTGGCAAACTATGGCCTGTAGGTCAAATCCAGCTCACAGCATGCCTATTTTTGTAAATAAAGTTCTACTGGAACACAGACATGCTTATTTGTTCATGTATTGTCTATGGGTGCTTCTGTACTACAGTGGCAGAGTTCATTAGTTGTCACAGAGATCATATTGACTGTAAAGACTAAGATACCTTACTATCTGGAACTTTACAAAACAAGTTTGTTAACCCCTTGTCTAAAAAAAAAAAAAAAAACTGTTACAAATCCCTTCATTGTTTTTGAATTAAAATCTGCCTTTCTATAACTTCATTCATTGATCCTGTGTTTGTTCCTGATCACCTTTGGACATTTGCAGAAGATATTTGAATCCTACTGAGGATATTTAGTCATGAGATCATCCAGGATGCACTGAACATCTTCCTGGCCCAAAAGCTGTTACCCAAATTAGACCTGACCTCTTGGACAAGTGATGTATTTTGGAATAATTCAAGACATGACACATTCAGCCAAAAGGTGGGTGAAGCTTGTTGGAAAATTGCAGAACTAGAAAGAGCCCAAGAGGTGGTTAATAGGAAGACTGGGTCAATCACTACATACTATGTGAATTCAACCTGTGATAGGTTGACTGATGGCATGTCCCCTATGCAGTCTAAATTCCTCATTGCTCCTAGAATAATAACTGCATTTTGTTGTATGGCCACCATGTTCTGCGCTATTCAATCTGGCCTCTCCATTCTCTCTGCCATACTCATATTGCTTTAGTCACATGGCTTCTTTTCTAATTGTTCAGACTTTCTAGCTGTTTCCTATCTTAGGCTCTTAGCATTTGCTATTTTCCTGCCTGACACACTCCCATCTCTTCAAGGTGGAAATTCCTTTCTTTTGGATTTAGTTTAATGTCACCCCTTAAAGACACATTCCCTGACCACCACCTCTAAGATGACACATCTATTTCTAGAAATTACCTTTTAGCATACTTACTCACTAATCAAGTTCCTAAAACTTATTTGTAATAATCTTATTCATCTGTACACTAGTTTACTGACAGTCTCCTCTATTGGAATTTAAGTATCTTAAGCAAGACCCTTCTAGTCTTATTCGATGTTTTTTCTTAGGACCTAGCAAATTGTAGGCACCCCAAAATATTTGAGGAATAAATAAATTATACATCAGCAATAGTTTGGCATTATATAAATTATACTTGTGTTTATTTTGTTTGACAAATGATTTTGCAAAGTCCATCTACAGCATCTTAAAAAATAACCTTCTTAACTTTGAAAGAATGCTTTGAATTAAATTATGTCTGCTCAGTAATAACTCAACATTTCTATTTTGGGTGAGCATTTTTTAGGCGTACCCGTAAGCGGAAACCAGTAGGCATTCACTAACATGTTGATTATTTATACATTATTAAAAGACTATTTTCTATCTGATGCTTTGTCATACACAAAAACATATTGCTAAAACTCTTGTTTGTGCTTCTCCTGCAAAATGAAAATCAGAAGGACTTAGTGGTTTTTCACTTTATTTTACAGACAAGAAACTGAAGCCCAAAGATTTCTTAAGGTTACATAGCCAGTTAGCTGCAGAGCCAGGAGGACACAGCCAAATTGCTACATTCCCACCTTCTGTACATTTAATATACTGTATTTTTTCCCCTTTGATGGTTATTAGTTTTTTTAATACATGCTAGTGGCAGTGAGAACACCCTATGTCTGAATAATAGTACATTTTTCTTGTTTTTAAATTTTTAGTTCTGGGGTACGTGTGCAGGATGTGCAGGTTTGTTACATAGGCAAACATGTGCCATAGTGACTTACTGCACCTATCCACATATCACCTAGGTATTAAGCCCAGCATGCATTAGCCATCCTTTCTAATACGCTCCCTCCCCAACCCCAACCCCCAACAGGCCCCAGTTTGTGTTGTTCCCCTCCCCATGTCCATGTGGCCCCATCATTCAGCTCCCACTTATAAGTGAGAACATGCAGTGCTTGGTTTTCTGTTCCTGTGTTAGTTTGCTGAGGATAGTGACTTCCAGCTTCATCCATGTCCCTGCAAAGGACGTGATCTCATTCTTTTTATGGCTGCATAATATTCCATGGTGTATATGTTCCACATTTTCTCTATCCAGTCTATCATTGATGGGCATTTGGGTTGATTCCATGTCCTGGCTATTGTGAATAGTGGTGCAATGAACATACTTATTCCTGTATCTTTGTAATACAATCATTTATATTCTTTTGGGTATATACCCAGTAATGGGATTGCTGGGTCAAATGGCATTTCTGGTTCTAGCTCTTTGAGAAATAGTCACACTGTCTTCCACAATGGTTGAACTAATTTACATTGTCACCAACACTCTAAAAGAGTTCCTATTTCTCTGCAACCTCACCAGCATCTGTTGTTTCTTGACTTTTTAATAAGGGCCATTCTGACTGGTGTGAGATGGTATCTCATTGCAGTTTTGATTTGTATTTCTCTAATGATCAGTGATGTTGAACTTTTTTTCATATGTTTGTTCACTACATGAATGTCTTCTTTTTTTTTGAGACAGAGTCTCCCTCTGTCACCCAGGATGGAGTGCAGTGGTGGGATCTTGGCTCACTGCAAGCTCCGCCTCCCAGGTTCATGCCATTCTCCTGCCTCAGCCTCCTGAGTAGCCCCAGCTACAGGTGTCTGCCACCACGCCTGGCTAATTTTTTTGTATTTTTAGTAGAGACGGGGTTTCACCATGTTAGCCAGGATGGTCTCAATCTCTTGACCTCATTATCCGCCCACCTCTGCCTCCCAAAGTGCTGGGTTTACAGGCGTGAGCCACTGTGCCTGGCCATGAATATCTTTTTTTGAGAAGTGTCTGTTCATGTCATTTGCCCACTTTTTAATGGGTTTGTTTGTTTTTTTCTTGTAAATTTATTTCAGTTCTTTGTAGACTCCAGATATGAGACCTCTATTGGATTGATAGATTGCAAAGATTTTCCCCCATTCTGTAGGTTGCCTGTTCACTCTGACGATAGTTTCTTTTGCTGTACAGAAGGTGTTTAGTTTAATTAGATCCCATTTGTAAAGCAGAAAAAACCAAAATTTTTGCTTTTGTTGCAATTGCATTTGGCGTTTTCTTCATGAAATCTTTGCCTGTGCCTATGTCCTGAATGGTATTTCCTAGATTTTCTTCTAGGGCTTTTATAGTTTTGGGTTTTACATTTAAGTCTTTAATCTGTCTTGTGTTAATTTTTGTGTAAGGTGTGAGGAAGGGGTTCAGTTTCAATTTTCTGCAAATGGATAGCCAGTTATCACAGCATCATTTGTTGAATAGGGGATCCTTTCCCCATGGCTTGTTTTTGTCAGGTTTGTCAAAGATCAGATGGCTGTGGATGTGCAACCTTATTTCTGAGTTCTCTATTCTGTTCCATTGGTCTATGTGACTGTTTCTGTACTAATACTAGTGTCCATTTTAGTACTGGTTATTGTAACCTTATTGTATAGTTTGAAGTCTGGTAGGGTGATGCCTCTACCTTTGTTCTTTTTGCTTAGCATTGTCTTGGCTCTATGGGCTCTTTTTTGGTTCCATATGAGTTTTAAAATAGTTTTTTCTAATTCTGTGAAGAACGTCAATTGTAGTTTAATGGGAATAGCATTGAATCTATAAATTACTTTGGGCAATATGGACATTTCTTGATACTGATTCTTCCTATCCATGAGCATGGAATATTTTTCCGTTTGTTTGTGTCTTCTCTGGTTTCCTTGAGCAGAGGTTTGTAGTTTTCCTTGAAGAGGTTCTTCACTTCCCTTGTTAACTGTATTCCTTGGTATTTTATTTTCTTTGTAGCAATTGTGAATGAGCGTTCATTCATGATTTGGCTCTCTGCTTACCTGTTGTTGGTGTATAGGAATACTTGTGACTTCTGCACATTGATTTTGTATCCTGAGACTTTGTTGAAAAAATAAAAATAGCTGAGTGTGGCATGCACCTGTAATCCCAGCTACTCTGGAGGCTGAGGCAGGAGAATTGTTTGCACCCAGGAGGCAGAGGTTTTGCAGTGAGCCAAGATCATGCCGCTTCACTCCAGCTTGGGTGACAGAATAAGACTCCATCTCTAAAATAAAAATTTAAAAAAATTTAAAAGGCTATGTACAGTGTGATTCCATTTGTGTCATATTCTGGAAAAGACAAAACTATAGGGACAGACAAGAGATCAGTGATTGTCAGGGGTTTGGGGTGAAGGAAGGGGTTACTCTGAAGGCACAGCAGGAGGAAATGTTTTGAGGTGATGGAACTGTTCTGTGTCCTGATTATGATGGTGGCTACATGACTCTGCATTTGTCAAGCTTGTAGAACTGTATAACTAAAAATCAATAAGTAAGTTTTACTGTAAAAAGAATTGTACTTTTTTCGTTTAAAGTATGCATGTCCTGCTGGATCACATGCACGATCCTACTAGATCCACAATAATCCCATGAGAAAATTCAAACAATCTCTATTCTATTTTGTAAAATTTGAGAAATGACTAGGTATAATTTTGGATAGCAGTAATGACATGACCAAGGTCTCACATGTAGAATATGGCAGAAATGGAATTTGAATCTATATATTTTACTAGATGTTCTTTTTTATCCTTTGATATAGTACTTGCCTATCCTTGTTTTTCTTTTAATGTGGGGTCTGGAATACTTTTCATGTGAGCTCAGTATTTACTAAAATATTAGTTGTTTGCAGATTCATAATGATGGCAAAAACTTTATGTAGTGATTAATATATATAGTCATGATTCTAAGTAATTTACATTTATTAACTCACAATCTTTGCAAAAATCTTATGAGGTAGATGCTAGGCCTATACCCATTTTAAGGTAGGGGAGTCATGGAATGATCATCAACCGTGCCTAAAGTAACACAGATAGTGAGTGGTAAAGCTGTGATTTGAAGTCAGTGAGCCTGGCTTCAGACATTGCCTTAACAACTATGCCAGGGTGCTTACTTTCTGGCCTAAAAATGTATAAAGCTGAAGTTATGGGCATGTTATGAAGCTGAGCTTAATCCCTGGAGAGCTTGGATCAACAAGGCACAGCAGAGTTCTAGGCTGCTGGGGTTATCCATCCCCTCTCCTGCAATGCTGTCCTGGCCCATGGAGAGGCAACTTCTGCTCCCTTGTAGGGGAAAAGCTGAGGAAGGTGCTTTCCTCTTCACATAACCTGCTAATTGGCTTCTCTCCAGGGAGTAGGAGGGATGTGTTTGGCTGCTGAGATATTCAAAACCTGCCCAGCACTGGGCCATGCTAATCGTACATAACCAACCTGGCTCACCAGGGTGAGGTGCCTCCTCCCATTATTATTGGCAAGGTCTCTGTAAGGACTCACACTGTAAGGACAGAGACCTTGCCAGTAATAATCAGCCTGCCATTTGCTGTTCCCCACACCTCTTATCCGCCTCATGAACTAGTGGTTGTCCTTAGTGTTGGAAGAGGGCTCAGGTCTTTGGGAATTTGACCAAATATCTTTCCTTCACATCAAACAGAATGGCAGGGGCAGTGAGGAGAGGGGATTCAGTGCAGAGATGCTGAGGAAAGGGAGTTCACTTTGGAGCTTTGGCACTCACAGATGAGGGAAGAGCAAGGACAGGTCCTCGAAATAGGCAGTTTTGTGACTATTATCAGGGAATGGAATGCAGAGTAAGAGCAGATTTCATTTACTGAACAAATATTTGTTGAATCTTACTGTGCACCCAGGCCTTGGGCATTTAGCATTAAACAAAACAGACATTGTCCCTGCTTGTGCAGGCCTCACATTCTAGTAAAAAGAGACAACAAACAAGTGAATAGATGAATAGGATAATTTCAGAAAGGGAGAAGTGCTCTGAAGGAAAAACAAATTGTCACAGTGATCAGAGAGGGGTAGGAGAGGGATGACTTCAATGTAGGTGGCCAGGGGAGCCCTTCCTAAAGAGGTGATATTTGAGTGATGAAGAGTCAGCCTGTGAGCTGCTCGAGAAGAGTATTCTTGCAGAGAAAATTACACCATGACCTGCCTTTCCCTTCCCCTCCCTCTTCAGCCATGTGATCAATTTCCCAAGTGCCTCTTCCATCTTGGAGGGTGTGTCTGCTCTTGTCTCTCCTAGTTGGCCTGATTCCACCAGTGAAGAAAGCTCTGGCATTAGCAGATGTCAGTAAAGACTATCGGGTACCTAGTTGAAGCAACAACCCCTCTCTCCTGTGAATTTCTTAGTCCAATCAAAAAAGAAATGAGGTTAGCTTGGCATGGTGTGTTTTTAGTGAGCCCACGATTTCCTTTGCTAAGAGCTCAGAGCCATCTGTTTAATAATCTATTTTTGAAATCACACAGGGATTGATGTTATGCGCCTTGGGATTGAATCTTTGAAATTCGCCAGTCCCTTTCTTTTGAAAATCTGGACAACATTTGTAAGTTTGCAATCTTCTGGAACCACGCCTGCTTTCTATGATTCCTCCAGGATCACTGACACTGGTTCTGTGACCACATCTGCAAGTTCTTTTAATACCCTGGGATCTTGATGTGCAGCACAGGAAACTTCAACTCATTCACTGCAGCCATTTCCTCTGTCTATCCTCATCTTTCTTTGGCAACAACCCTTTCCTATGAATATGTTTGTTATATGTGGTTTTCTGATTAGGGAAGTAATGCATATTATAGAACATTGTGAAAGATAAAAGCAGGAAAAAAAATGACTCATGTTTCCAGTACTTAGTGATGATGACTTATGACATTTTGGGATATGTCTCTTTAACTTTCCTTCCATCACTGTCCGCATACACATATATACATGCTCACACACAAATATTCACATACATGCACATACATGTTCAAGTGTGTATATTTTAAAAATTGGGATAGTAATGCACAATCTGCATTGTAACATGATTTTTTTCACTGAAAATATATTGTCAATATTAATCTTTACAGGTTGAAAATTGCTTTTTATGACAGAAATGATGCAAGGAAAATAGGATTGAAGAGCTCCTTTACCTCTTGGCCATAGAGCATTATATCACTTGTCTCAAGTAGAAGTAATTCACCAATTCTGCACTTTCTCACTTTCTGTGCTGACCGTAACTAAGGAAGTCCTGTGGGTAGCCCCTTGTAGTAGTAGTGCCTTTTCTGGAGATTGAGTGAAGAAGAAAGAGCCCATTTTCCTGTCTCTTCTGGGACTTTAAAAACTCATGTTATCCTTGCAGTGGGGCTGTGACACCGTCTTGCCTTTGGAATTGTGTAACACTTGAGGCAGTACATTTGTTTAAGTAATTTGCCTCAGGTAATTAGTTTCATGCCAGTTGGTGGAGCCTTCTTTCATGGGTCTCCTGGGAATATCTGAGAGAAGAGATCAGCATCCCTTCCAAAAACTTATGTTAAGAATTGCAGTTTACAGAAATCGGTACACAATGTACACATCCAACAATAAACAAGGAGTTGTCTTACAGGTATTGGAGATTTGTGGGCCCCCTCAGGCTGTGAAACCCAACCAAACGCTGATTCTGCTCCTGAACTGATGGGCAGGATTATGGGCTGCGTTGGCTTTGATGTTGAGCCTTCCAGCTTCCTGGGTCTTCCTGCAACCTCTGTCCTCTGAAACCTTTACAGTTCAAGACGGCATGGTTCTCACTGAGCTCTTCAGTGCATTCCTGTACTGAACACTCCTTGCTTCCAAAACACACACCCCAAACTGGAAACATGAATAGAAAACCCTCTGTGCTTCATTTAAGCTAAATTTTCTTCTTTTTGACAGGAATCCAAGAGCTCCTGACTCTGTGTACAACCTGCACTTTGCAGAACCCCTGTCAGTATTATGGAGTGAGTAAAAAGGATAATTTAATTTTTTTGAGGGGAGGGGACATTTGTTTCTGTCCTCTCCACAGCTCTTTGAGGAATTGTTTCAGATCTTCCTTGAGCTATTCTGAAAGGCTGACCCTCTAATAACCTTTCTCTGTATTATGTTCCTATGTTGCATCTCACTATACCCTTTTCCCAGTTTCTGAAAACACCAGACATCAATCTGAGTTCATCAGAGTGGCCCTTTTGTAGCTTACAACTTGTAGGCTCCAAGAGGGTAGGGGCCATGTGTGCTGGTCATGCTAATTCTCAGGGCCTACCAGAATGCCTGGCATTATAATATTAAACCTGCTTCATGCCAGGCATTCTGTTAATATTATTCACTAGCTTGACAAGTGCAACTTGATTACTTACAACATGCCAGGATATGTTTCAAAACCTGGGAGTGTCCTAGTCAACAAAACAGACAAAAATCCTTTTATGGAGCTTAAATTCTCATTAAGGAAGACAGATAATGAAAACTGATTATAATAGTTACATATTATGATAGTACATAGTAAGTGCTATTCAAAAAATAGAGCAAGGTAACCAGATTGAGATGATGGAAGTTGGTAATTATTAATTGGGTCATCATGGGATGCCTAATTTCAAAAGCTGATATGCGAACCAAGACTGAAAGGAAATGAAGGATTAGCTATGTGGCATCTGGGAGATACATGCAAGCAGAGAGCATCTAGGCCAGAGGCCCTGGGAAGGATGGGAGCTTTTTTGGCAAGTTCAAGGAACAGTAAAAAGACCAGCAAACATGCATAATTTAAAGGGAACATACAAGGAGATGAAATCATAGTGGTAACAATTGAAAGTATGAAATTGCCATCAGTTGAGATGGGGAGGACCACAAGTGCAGTAAGTTAGTGTGTATGTGTTGGGAGGAGGGGAGATAAAAAATACATGTGGGGCATTTAATTTTGAGATGACAATTAAATATCCAAGTACAGAGGGTGAGTAGGCAGTTGGATATGTCAGTCTGCAATTTGGAAGAATAGGGAGATTTCAGTAGCTAGCTGGTTTTAAAGCCAGGAGACATGATTTCAAGTGATTATTCAACAATAGAGAAGGGGAGGGACCAAAAGTGGGGTCATGTCATGGGATCCTCTACTGGTAGGAAATCTAGGAGAAGAGAAGAAACCAGCAAAGAGCCTCAGAAGGAGCAACCAGTAAGGATGGAGGAAAACCAGGACATTGTAGTACATGGAAGCCAAGGGGAAAAAAAGATTGAACAAAGGCCTTTGGTGTATTCCTTTTGATAGATTTTTAAAAACTCATTTACCTGTCTTGTAGGTTATACCTTTCTCACTTCAGCTACTCCTTAATAATGGCTTTAACGTTCCTCTATTTCTGATTATTTTTCTGTCTGACATCCTGTATTACCATCATGGATCGTTTGCAATACAGGTACTATCTATTTCAACAGCTACTCCTGCACCTCATTCTATTTGTGCTAACATTATCTGGCTTATAGGGAAGTGAAACAAAGTATGAGCATAAAAACCAGACTAACCAAGGCACCGACACAGGGCACACTGATAACTATGAACATTAAAAGAAACCTGGAAGCATTATATCTGGTATCATTTTATCCAAGTCTCTTAATGTGATGTTAATCTTCATGTATCAGATCAATTGCTCACTCTCAGGAACTGAAGGGTGTACATCAGAACAAAACCATCAATCAATTTAAGATGTTTATGTTGATGAATATCCGTCAAAATAAGAAATAGCACTTTCTATATAATCCACTATAGTAAGCATAATTAGATTTAATAAAAATTCTAGAGCAGTAATTCAACTCAAAAGATTCATTTGAGCAAGTTTATTATATAGATTGTTATGGCCAATGGGATAACTCACAGAAATAAAAGATGTGATCTCTACCTGTGTTATTGGTAATGGCTTAGCTGCCAATAACTTGAGACTGTCAAGATAACAACATGAAAATAACAATTACTTAAGTAATATATTAGTGATAGTTTAAAATCCTTTTGTCTTATTTGAAATTTACAATGACCCTGTGAGGTACAACCGAGTCATTTGACAAAGGAGGAAATGGGTCCAAATAGATTAAGGGATTGATGAAGCTCATATAACTTGTTATTAGCTATTAGGACCAGAACTCAGATCTCCAGATGAGCATTTTAATTTCTTCCCCATAAACTATATAAACTCGGTAAATACTTGTTAAATGTACAGTGAAAGAATGCAATAGGAGTAAATTCTAACAAAACTTAGCCGTACTTTTTAGTTGGAAGCTCAGGGATTGGGCTCAATGGAATCATTGTAGCTGATTTTATAATACCATGATCCTATGTGGTAACTGCTTACAGATATTGGGGTAGATCAACTCTTTGATAACATGGGAAAGTGCTTCACATCAGAGATTATGATTGCTCTGAGTTTCAGATTAAAATGTGTGGTATTTACACAAGACAACTTCGTGCAACCATATTTGAGTGGTTCTTAATGACACATTTACGACCACTTGGTGGCTGAGTCATGAGGAAAGATTACTCAGGGTTGCGGCAGATGTCATTGTTCATTTTCCCACTTGAGGTGATGAGTCATAAATTGGGTTGGAATTTAAGATTAAGGCAGAGCATATGGGTGAGACCTCACACAGCTCATAAATTCAGTGTCCAGAGAGGCAAAAGTATGCCAAAGGGAATACTTAATGAACCTGTTATATAATTGAACTTAGTGGGTTCAACACATATAGCATAAGCAATGACCTTCCAATCCTCTTCCTTAAAACTATACAGGGTTTTACTTGGTTTTTGAGATAGGGAGAATATTTTATATATATATATATATATATATATATATATATATATATATATATATATATATATATTCCTTGGCATTTTGATGTGGAAATTTAGAACAAAAAAAATCAGCTGTAACATACTTAATAGTATTGCTTTTAGAGATGTAGCCTACACATTTTTTGGACCATTTTGGGGTATAAATTTTGTCAAAAACAGAGTAGTTGTGGTATATAGAGTTTGCATAAATAAGTTGAGAAATTCCTCGGATGACATTGTGCAGCATAACACAATTATACACCTGTTGGAAGGCCTAGAAGCATGAGTGTGCTCAAGCTATAATTGAAGGTTCATGCATATATAGGGATGTGGTAAGCATTTCATGGGCTGCTTACAATGGGGCTGGGGTAGGGTGGGGAGAAGAAATAAAATTTCATGGTGGGGCTCAGCTGTTGGAAAAATCCCATTAACATGTGTGAAGCATTTATTGAATTCAAACAAACAATTATCCAAGCTTATATAGATATTGTGAAGTGCTATGGAAGAAACAGGTTGAAACTATGGGTGATGGGGGAGGAAGAATACCTTCAATCCCATCACATCATCTATAAATTTCCCTCTTAAAGAGCCTAGTGAAGAAACAGCAAACCTCTGGGAGGCCTGAAATTAGCACAACAAAAAGAAATTTTATACAATATCATGGTTGGCCACGCTTTGCATAACGATCAACTCCAAAGAGTATATCATACGCTAGCCCAATCCCTCCCCTCCAGGCCTTTTAAAACAGCATAACACAAGCACATACCTTCAATAAGATAATGTATTTCAATTTATAATGCATTTAATTTAATTGAATAATAATATCCTGCCATAGTACCTTACTAGAACCCAGAAAACATAACATGCTAGTGTTACTCTTCACTCCTAACATAGATTTAAAGAAGGTGGTAATAGTGACCATTTGTGGTCACTCTGACACATGTTCCTTGGAGGGTCTTACTCTTTCTCTCCAAAGAGGTTATAAAAGCGCCTAATCACATACAGTACTTTTCCTGAGAGGTGCTCTGATAAATCTACATTTTTCTATCTAGTGCACTATTTAGCCAGTGATGATTTAGTGCCCCTTATAGTAACAAGGCAATTTCCCAGTTGACCTGCTTCTTAAAAGTGCTTTTTCTACAAGTTCTCTTATATGCATACTTAAAAATTGCAGTTTTCAAATTCACTTTACACTTTCTCATTTACACCACAGATAGTTGAGGATTGTCTGCAATTTACACACGCACAGAATGAGACTCAGAGAGGTGGAGATTCCCAGGTATGATGAGAAGAGAAATGAAAGTCAGCTGTGATCCTCTTAACCACTAGGGGGTCCTCTTGCACATCCGGTGAAATGCTTTGTTTAATTTGCAAACGTCCTACTGGTTCAGAGACCAGTAGGAATGGACGAGTGACGCTTTAAGGCAGGAAGGAGTGAGGCATGGGTGTATTTTGGGGCCCCTTGAGTGCTGCAAACAGCAGAAACAAACAAACAAAAAACCTAATAAGAGGATAAAGCTTTTAAGGGTATTTTCCCTATCAGGGCATGCTCTTGGATAACATGCCTTAAAGGCAGCAGAAGGAGCCTATGCTTTGTGCTTCCGCTTGATGTGGACACAGAGCATGGGGAAACACTGGAAGGAACACAGGAAGAAAAGCAGGTGGGGGGTGGGGGTCATATTTAGCTTTGGGCACTCTAGGCATGAGGAGCATCTAGGACACCAGGTAGAGATGTCCCTTCCGCAGGGATCTGAGGCTCGAGGGAGCTGGCCTGCAGTAGATGTATTCATTCAGGGTCATTGGCCTTGGGGTAGAAGTCGAAGTGGTGAGAGTGGAAGAACTTTCCAGGGAAACATGGGTAGAAGGAAAAAGGTAACTAGAACAGATCTCACGGGAACCTTGTACAATCCAGGCTAGGCAGAGGAAGGGGAGGAAGCAGAAAAGACTGAGAGGGAGAGGCAAGTGACTCAGGACGCCACCTGACACTCGGTAGACCAGTGTCAGAGGTCAGAATTCCACAAAGTAGGTTGCTTAGGGATGTTAAAGTGCTTTATAGAAGTCAAGGGCAAAGGGATTTAAGTAGTAGCTATTGGATCTGTCAATCAGGAAGTTACAGAAAACCAACTGATACCTTACAGTCTTCTCCTTGTGTCCAGAAATGGCACAAAAATATATCAGACCGTGTGTCTCAGTTTTCTAACACAAAGCCCCCAGCACACACGTACAAGATAGAATTGTTGCTCTTCTGTGCCCCTCTCCCTGCCCCCTGCCATGCCTGAGATGCCCTTTCTCTTCTCTCTAACCATTTTCTTTCTGCTCCTTTCTCAAGGTGTGACTCCCTCCTCCCTCATTCTCCGACTAGCCTCCTGGCACTTGCTGCTAACACTCGTTGTCTGTAAGCCTTTGTGGGTTCGTTACTTCAATCAGAGGCCCATGCTGACGGTCATCTATTTGAGGACAGGAGCAAGGTTTTCTTTCTCATTCTGTTTGCCCCAGCTTTCAGCATGGGGCCTGAAATACAGGGAAGACTCAGAAACTATTTGAACGATTGTTAAATATTTGCTGCTTAAATTACCACAATTAATATAATCTTGGATTATTAGAATTTGAGGGGCCCTTGACAATCATAAGAGACAACACATTCATTTTATTTCAGTTTCCAAGAGAAAAATAGAAACTCTGAGTTTAGTAACAAGACTTCACAGCTTGGAAAATGAAGTAGTGCGAATTTGAATCCAGGCCTGTTTAATTTCAGAACTCATGTTCTTGCTGCTACTCAATGCTGTTGTCTCACTAAATTATTTGTGCATTTACCAACTAAAATAAAACATGCATTTAATGAAGTTCAAAGTTCAGTTTGGTGGGGTGCACGTCTTTCTATCCAGATCACATCAGGCATCCTCATGCATTCTTTGTCTTGGTTGCATTTCTGCCATTTCCTTTGCAAATTAGAGAAGCACCAGGAAAATAAATGTCAGGCTTCTGTGGCAGGCTGGGAGGTCAGCAACCTGGTGTCTGCAATTCACACAAACCACAACAATGGGAATACAAAGCGCAAATGTTTGTCTAACAGTGATTATACTGAGTGGGAGCACAAGCAGCCTCATTTTTGCAAGAACAGTGTGTGTTTGTAGAGCTTTCCAAAGGGGGAGTAGATTTTTACCCTGAAGTTTTTCAGATCAGGAAATAAAAGCGGGCTTCCCAGAATCAGCGGGGGAAAATCTCATGTCTTCAATTAGCAGGCACTTTGGTGTGAAGAGACAGTCTTCTTGAACTGGAGTGGGAGTGGATGGAAAATAATTTCTGGACAATATAAATGTTAAGAAATGAGGTGTTTGGACACTACCTAGAATCATGTTGTCCTCAGATGACCCACCTAAATCATGGGAAACCCTGGAGCTGGTGCTCAGTGGGGACTAACAGCTGACAGCTGGGCAGTAATGCAGGTCAACTGACAGAGGAGAAGAAGGTGCAGACTCCTACTCATCCCTCAGAACCCCATGTAAGCCTTTTTTTCCTCTGTGAAGCCTCCCTGATACCCCCAGGGGCAGAGTGAATTACTCTAAAGAGCACAGGTGGCCTTCCACTGTGTTATGCCTTGTACCATATTGTATTTATCCATGATTGTCTCTCCTCCATAGGACCGTGAACTTTCCAAGGCAGGGCTGACTCTTATTCACCTATGCCTACCCAGTGCCAGCTACTGTCCTTGGAACACCAGAGGAGTTCAGTAAATGTGTCAAATAAATGAATGACAAATCTTGAGGTGCTGAGAGCTGACGTTTGACGGAACTGTGGCACGTGTTTTTATGAACTGTAAAAAATGGGAAACATTTGTGATACTAAGCTTCCCTTTATTTATCCAACTCAGCATTGCTCACAAAGCATGTTTACCTACATTAGTTCATTTAATCCTCCCATAAATCTTGTGTGGTTGGGAGGGACAACACTTTCCTTATTATATTGATCATAGAACTGAAGCTCAGAGAGTTCACACAATTCATCCAAGGTCGCACAGCTAGCAAATTACACAGGAAAAAGGAGGCCCAGGGGTGTAATATGAAAAACAGTAATTTATTCCCTCCTTTCATCCTTCTTCCCTTCATGCCTCTTCTCCTTCCCTCCTTATCTCCCTCCCTTTCCCCCTCCTACCTTCCTCCTTTCCTTCTTATCTCCCTCCCTTTGTTCTTTTCTTCCTTTGATCAATCCTGTAATTGAATCTTGGCCCAGTTTTCCCTATCTGCATAAAACTGAGAGTAAACTTTTCCTCTCTGACCTCACTTTCCTTATCTGTGAGGTGGGGATAACTATAAGCAGCCTTTCATTTGAGGCAATATAATTATAATAGATAATAAGTAACATGTATGGGTTACCATTTGCTTTGCAGTCTTTTTTTTTTTTTTTTTTTTAACTTTCAGAAAAGTTTTAGATTTACAGTAAAAACTGTGAAGATAGTACAGGGAATTCTCATATACCCCATACCCTTCTGGCACTATTTTTAAGTGTTTCACATATATTTTATTTATTAAAACCCACAATAACCCTGTGAAGTATCAGTCTCATAGACAAAGACATTCAACTGAGAGGTAAGGTAATGTTGCATCGACTGCTGAATGGCATTGGAGAGGCTAAGTCACAAACAGCCTTGGCAGTCTGACTCCAGGTCCATGCTCTTAACTGCTGTGTTCTCCTGCTCCCTGGGAGGTGAGAGCTTAGGCCTGGGCCTAGCCACAGTGGGTGTGTCATTAGACTTAGGACCCCAGTCTTTTAAAATATAGTCTAATCTTGTCCTATCACACCCATGGTGGTGTTGACAAAACTGATAGAATTACCTTTTGTCTATCCTACCTACCGTTTAGTTTTCAACATTTAAAGTTGCCTTTGTATTTATTTAAAATTGACTCTTCTCAAATGAAAATTTTAGGAACAGTAGGACTCATTGTAGATTTTGTTGGCATCTCCCTAGGGATGTATAACCCATAAATCACCCAGTTTTCTAGTTTTCCTTAAGAATCTGTAATGTACATTGAACCCAGAGTGCAGCATGCTGAAAGGGAGTCTTTGTGGAATGTAGTGAAATCAGGGCTATTGAGACATGTGTTCACGTATATGTACCTTCTCTCTTCCAGTAAAGGATGACGGAGGGCAGAGAAGCCACCAGCAGATTCTTAGGAAGGAAGTAACAGGAGTGGAACTTCATTTTCCCATGGATTGTAAAGGGTGGGAGAAAAGCCATATAAACCTCTAGCCTTCCTAAAATGCCCTTTAAGCTTGTAGTGAATGGTAGTCATTCCTGGCAGCAAAAACTTATTTTCAAGAGGGTCTTTCAGGTTTGAGAAATGAGGTAGTGGCTATGATATTTCAGGAAAAGGGAAAGGAACATTTTTTGATATTTGGGGGAATATTTTGATGTCAATCATTTTTAACTGACATAAGAAATTCCAAGGGGAAAGCTGAACTATTTTCAAATGACTGTTGTCTTTTGAACTGTGTTTTTTGAACAGCCTGCTACTCAGAAACACAATGTGTGAGATATCCTTATATTTCCATTATACAGAACTTTTATTGCAATGGTCAGATTAAATAGACACATCCTACACAGTTTTATTATAGTAACTGGAAAGATTGTTTAACTGGGACTTTGGAATAGCAACAAAAATTGTGTAGAGAAAAACTTACCTCACTTTGCAATAAAAACTATATACACTTTGGAGTTGATTTAGTACAAGCATGTAATTCTGTCTTGAAGAATATACAGGGTGGTCCTGCTATTGATTTCCAGATTCTTCGCACCCAATGATAGATGAGAATCTGTTTTCCTCTGGTTTAGTCCAAAGTCTTCTGCTGGCTTCATGTTAGTTCTCATGACTTGTTGTCTTGTGTTTTATCTTGTCCCTACTTGCTGTGGTTAAAGTTTGTGTTCTCCTAAAATATATATGTTGAAGTCCTAAACCTCAATATGATGGCACTTGGAGGTGGGGTCTTTGGGAAGTAACTAGGTTTACATGAGGTCATGGGGATGGGTGCCCTGTGTTGGGATTACTGTCCTCATGAGAAGAGGAAGAGAACAGAGATGGTTTTCTCTACCCTATGTGAGAATACAGTGAGAAAGCAGCCATCTTCAATCCAGGAAGAGGCCTTTACCAGAAACCAAACTTGCTAGTACCTTGATCTTGAACTTCCTGGCCTCCAGAACTGTGAGAAATAAGTGACTGTTGTTTAAGCCACCCAAGATATGGTATTTTGTTACAGCAGCTTGAGCATGCTAAGACACCAGTTAAAGTGGTCTATGCCAGGAATGACAGCTTCTTGAATCAGGCATCTTACTTTCAGTCTCTCCTTTTGATATCCCAAAGTTCGTCTTCAGTAAAGTATTTAATAAGATCTCATGAAAAATTGTCCCTGCAAATTTTGATTTTGCTTTCTTCCAGTATGACTGCAAACTAACAACTTTACCTGCAGCAGCTTTATTCCACACAGTTTCCTTCTCTGCCTTTTGCTCTAGCTGCTCTAAAGGGAGGGTGTGATGTTGTTTAGTAAGGAGCAGTTACTTCTGCAATGGACTCGGCAGTAAAACTGGCTTTGACTGCTGGACAGAAATATGTAAGCCATGAAGTTTCCTATGTAACACCATTAAGTACTTCTGAAACAGCATGAGTTGGTGGAGTGCTGCAAATTAACCACTTCATATCCAATAACCTATGGTCTATAAGCATTATTACTTAAACAATTAGAAATATTAGGGAAGAAAGATTTTTCACCACTTCTGTCCTAAGTATTGAATTGAGCCTTTTTCCTGATACCTTGAGAAAATGTGCCACATCATAGAGCAGAGGGAAGTATGTGATAAGTACCTTTATTCTTAAAGAGAATGCCGGGATCTTCTACACGTTTGCTCAAGGCTCCCTTACCACCCGTAATGCCCCACCTCTAAGACTATTTCAAGGGAGGAATAAAATGGGAAGAGGGCTCATGGAAGTAGAGAGCTTTAACTCGTCCAGTAGAAACAAGTAATTACTTTTTTTTCTTGTTGGAGGTGGTAAAGGAATGCTGTGCCCTAGGCCCAAACCAGGTCCAAGTGTGGGTAGTTCAAGAGAATCACTCATCATTAACATTGTAGATGACAATGCAAAAAGCCTACAGGAAGGGGAGAGAGCATCTCAATTTCAGGCTGTTTGCTGAGGAGGCAAAAGTTGTAGGCCCACTCACGGCACCAGAGCAAAGCACGGTGAGAGAGATATTAGGAGAACTTAGCGTGATCTCTTGTGTTACCTGCATGTACACAAAACATGCCTCTTCCCACGGAATTGTAAAGGCAGCAGTTTGGCTAGAACAGCCAGTGATGGGAGGGCAAGGGAGAGTCAAAGTAGAGCATTGCATCCTCTTATTGGTTGATATGGCCAAGATGTGGAGCTTCCTAGGGCCCAAGTGGCTGCTGCAGAAGGTGACCAGCTCTAGCTGTCTTGTTGAAATCCAAACCAAGAGCACAACTTCCAAAGCAAGGGGACTTCAGTAAAAGAGACTGTAGAGTGACCCTCTGGGGCAGGAGCTGGGGGTGAGGGGTATCTTGAGGTCAGCAGAAGAGCACCTCATCCATGTCAGGGAACAGTAGTACAGGTACCTAATGGGTCTCTGAAGCACCCAGAGCTTTGTGTCATGACAAGGTCAATGTTTAAACAAGCACTACACATTTGCTCTTTTCTATTTCCTCTTACTTCATCCCTAGGAGCCCATTATAGAATGGGAAGAATCAAGGACAGAAGGAAGATGTGTGCCTCATCTCCTTTCAGCGTAGGCACCTGAGCATAGGTCAAGCCTGCGTTGGAGGAAGGAGGGAGGGTAAATTTTGTGTGAAATCAGAAGTTCACTTTTTAATATCTGGGAGTCAATTTTAATGAAACAGGATATAACAAATGTAAGACTGGTGAAGAACCTGAAACCCAGTCTAGATGAAAACACTATTGAAGAATGCTTCCTGCTATTAAAAGAAAAAAATCACAAATGCTGAAATGTCTGAAAACAATTGGCTGGATGTGATGAACAGCTAACAACAAATTCAGAACCAAAATCTATACCATATTTTATATAATAAATCTGTGTATAAATTTAATGCATAGAGTAGTCACAGAATAAAAATAAATCATGATGTAAAGGAATAACCTGCAATAATTATAGCGAATGCAGCATAAAAGTAAAAAGAGAAAAAAAATTAAAGGAAGTGGATAGATATGGAGAAGTCAAGTATAGTCCAATAAGTATCAATTGACATTCCTAAAAAATATAATCTGAAAAATTGAACCATTCAAAGATATAATGCTGGAAAAATCATCTGACATGAAAGAAGAATTTCATAGGCAAAGCAAAAAGCAGTGCCAGGAACATTTGATTCAGAACAATAAATATCTAGACATATTCTGGCTGAAAGAATTAATGTAAACAATAACAATATTTTAAGAAAATGGGTAGGAAAAACAGGTCATCTACAATGAGAACAAAAATCAGGCTTAAGTCTTCTTTGTAGCACTATTTAATGGCAGAACACAAAGGAGAAATGTCTACAAAGTTCTGAGGGAAAGAAAATAAAAGCAGACCCAGGAATCTTGCATCCATCTACTTGTTCAAATATAAACAGAACTGTCAATCTCAAGTATACATGAAATCAAGGAATATAGCACTCGTTAGCACTTCTTAAAAATCAACTCTGCAATAACATCTTGCCCCAAAAAAAGATGAACCAAAAGAAAGAGCTCAGGAACAGAAAATACTTGGTAAATCTAAATATAAAATTAATTTAAATTTGAATATAGTATAAATTTAGTAAATTGAGCAAAGATAGCTAGAGAACAAAATGAAAAAGAGTTAAACCATGGCAAAGTAAGTGTGCTATATCATCCTATATGGAGAGAGAAGAGAGGGTGACAGGAAATGGAAATATTTTAATCTGGTGGTAGTGGGAGAGACAGTACTTCCTAAAATATTTCTCCAAAGTTCAAACAGAAATTATGAAACAATTAAGAGATTGGAAATTTTCTTTTTAAACTTCCTTAAGTCTCTATTTCAGACAATATAGGTGGCTACTTTCTCATAATGCATCTGAATGCGTAAGACATATTTATAAAGAAACTATTAATAATTATATTGAAACATGGTTATCACGTTATTAAAAAGAATTGTTTGATATCGAAATAATTGTGCTTCTTTATTAATGCACTAAATAACCAAATTCAATAGTGGGTTTAATAAATATAATCTAAAGTAGTGACAAGTGTTAATGGTATTTTGAAATGTCTGAAACACATGTAACATGATATGAAAATGTCTGTCACAGGTACTGTCAAAGCTACTATGATTTGCAGTCTTCCTTCATAGTTGAGTGAAATGCTAAATTTCAATTAGAGGTTAGCAAAAATGAAGATGTGATTTTTTTTTTCTCATTCAGGTTCACAGACCGTCTGAATTCTTTCTTTCCACAGGTTTCCAGGCATCCTTAGACTTCCATATTAAGAAATTCTTTTCTAATGCTAACATAATTCAGAATCTCATATTTTTTCATACTTGAAAAATAGTCTTAAATATACAAATAGATGAAATTATTTTTTCCTCTGTCCTTAAACAGTGATGAAATGAATCAGTTTTCCTCTCATTATATTTAACTTCCAGTGATTGATTTGTAGATAACAGTATCAGTTTTAAGTGTCCTTATCTTGAGATATTTAGATTACAAAAAGAAGAAGAAAAGGCTAGGAGAAAATTTTGTTTTCAGTCTAAATTGCCTTAGGTAGGTATGAACATGGGAAATAAGAGATGTGGCATTTGCTTGCACACAATGCCTTCTTTCTGGTTCCTTGGTGCTCACTAGCACTATATTGGGTAAATGAGAAATATCCCACAGAGTTATAGTTATGGCCTCTATAATGCCTAGTGTAATTAAACATTTCAACACAATAGAATTTGAAAATAATACATCAATTATAATTTTCCTACTGAAACCATTGAACTTTGTCAAGTAGAAAAAGTACCGCAATAAACATACGTGTGCATGTGTCTTTATAGCAGCATAATTTATAATCCTTTGGGTATATACTCAGTAATGGGATGGCTGGGTCATATGGTACATCTAGTTCTAGATCCTTGAGGAATCGCCATACTGTTTTCCATAATGGTTGAACTAGTTTACAATCCCACCAACAGTGTAAAAGTGTTCCTATTTCTCCACATCCTCTCCAGCACCTGTTGTTTCCTGACTTTTTAATGATCGCCATTCTAACTGGTGTGAGATGGTATCTCATTGTGGTTTTGATTTGCATTTCTCTGATGGCCAGTGATGCTGAGCATTTTTTCATGTGTCTGTTGGCTGTATGAATGTCTTCTTTTGAGAAATGTCTGTTCATATCCTTTGCCCACTTTTTGATGGGGTTGTTTGTTTTTTTCTTGTAAATTTGTTTGAGTTCTTTGTAGGTTCTGGATATTAGCCCTTTGTCAGATGAGTAGATTGCAAAAATTTTCTCCCATTCTGTAGGTTGCCTGTTCACTCTGATGGTAGTTTCTTTTGCTGTGCAGAAGCTCTTTAGTTTAATGAGATCCCATTTGTCAATTTTGGCTTTTGCTGCCGTTGCTTTTGGTGTTTTAGACGTGAAGTCTTTGCCCATGCCTATGTCCTGAATGGTACTACCTAGGTTTTCCTCTAGGATTTTTATGGTATTAGGTCTAACATTTAAGTCTCTAATCCATCTTGAATTAATTTTCGCAGCACTACACAATAGCAAAGACTTGGAATCAACCCAAATGTCCATCAGTGACAGATTGGATTAAGAAAATGTGGCACATATACACCATGGAATACTATGCAGCCATCAAAAAGGATGAGTTTGTGTCCTTTGTAGGGACATGGATGCAGCTGGAAACCATCATTCTTAGCAAACTATCACAAGAACAGAAAACCAAACACCGCATGTTCTCACTCATAGGTGGGAACTGAACAATGAGATCACTTGGACTCAGGAAGGGGAACATCACACACCGGGGCCTATCATGGGGAGGGGGGAGGGGGGAGGGATTGCACTGGGAGTTATACCTGATGTAAATGACGAGTTGATGGGTGCAGCACACCAACATGGCACAAGTATACATATGTAACAAACCTGCACGTTATGCACATGTACCCTACAACTTAAAGTATAATAATAATAAATAAATTAAAAAAAAAAAAGAAAAAGTACCACATGTTCTTTTTTTTAAAGAGGATCTTTATTTTGCACAGCAAAATAGAGAGGAATGTACAGAGATTTCTCATATAGCCCATGTCCCCACATATGCATAGCCTTCCTGATTGCCTGGTGTTATGATGTACATTTTCTTTTTATTTATTTATTTTATTATACTTTAAATTCTAGAGTACATGTGCACAACATGCAGGTTTGTTACGTATGTATACATGTGCCATGTTGGTGTGCTGCACCCATTAACTCGTCATTTACATTAGGTATATCTCCTAATGCTCTCTCTCCCCTCTTCCCCCAACCCCCGACAGGCCCTGGTGTGTGATGTTCCCCTTCCTGTGTCAAGTGTTCTCATTGTTCAATTCCCACCTATGAGTGAGAACATGAGGTGTTTGGTTTTCTGTCCTTGCGATAGTTTGCTGAGAATGATGGTTTCCAGCTTCATCCATATTACTACAAAGGACATGAACTCAACTTTTTTGGGCTGCATGGTATTCCATGGTGTATATGAGTCACATTTTCTTAATCCAGTCTATCATTGACGGACATCTGGGTTGGTTCCAAGTCTTTGCTATTGTGAATAGTGCCGCAATAAACATACATGTATATGTGTCTTTATAGCAGCATGATTTCTAATCCTTTGGGTATATACCCAGTAATGGGATTGCTGGGTCAATTGGTATTTCTAGTTCTAGATCCTTGAGGAATCGCCACACTGTCTCCCACAATGGTTGAACTAGTTTACAGTCCCACCAACAGTGTAAAAGTGCCATATGTTCAAATAACTGACTCTACTGAAGCTGCAACTTTAGAGACAAACAGAAGGAAACGCAAGTCTGAGGGGCATAAGGTAAACCTTGGCAAAGTGACTTTCTTCTAGGATGAGAGCCTGGTAGACATTTAGATTGTTTTAAAGCTAGGATTCTCTGCAGGGTGTGGGATAAAAAGAATTTTACTGCCTGTCCAATGCATTGAACCGGTTTTTTATTCCTACATTTTTGAGGTTCACTTGAACTTGACTTTGTCCTCACACTTCCATGGCCATTCTGACTTCCTGTCAGCCAATGAGTCCAAAATGTATCATTTTCTTCCTTATTCTAGATGGTCTGTATATGCTGTTCACTCTTATACTGCATGTTGGGCTTGCTCTGTCAATCAAAGATAGACTATTTCTTCCTAAAGCAGCCTGCTTGGGTGGTCAGTTGGCCTCTGGGTTTCTATACAATAATGTAAGATGAGAAATTACTCAACACATGCTGAGTTATATGAGGAACATTAATGGGACACTTCCTGGGATAGAAAAGGATGGCCTCATTTTTCCCTTTGAGTTTTTTAAAGGTTCCACTGAAAACACTTTAATAAATATAGGAGTCAGGCAATCAATACCTCATTGTTAAATAAAAAAACTCCATTGTGATTTAGACAGCAGACATATCACAGTTCTTAGACAAAAGTATCACCATCCAGGAATTTGTTTTCAAGTATTCATTTACAATAGCAAGAATAAAATATGCTACTAGATGCCAGGCACTGTGTATTGCAGTGGGTTTCTGCCAAAGCAATAATCATAACTTATTGCCAACAAGGTTCCAAAATATATAATAGATTTCTAGGTAGTTTGGTGTGCAGTGAATATATATAATTGGCAATGCCTATGTCTATGGTGCAGAAGTCTGTGTAGTGTAGATAATAAAGTTAGTTACCAATGAATAAAGTAGCGCTCAACTCTAGGAGTGGCAGGTATCTTCTGCATTCGTGAGAGATTTACAGTGTAGATTAACAGACTTTCTGAAAACAAAGACAGGTATGAGAGACTTTGAATTCACAAGTATAGCACTAGACTCTTCTATAGCAATACGTAAATTAACTGCTTGTGTCTCCTGTTGAGTAAACATATTCTAAGAAGGCAGAAGTAGGCTCATTTTTCATGAGATAAATCTAGAAAAGAAATCAAGTAATGAGAAAGTAGAACTCCCTTGAGAATAAAATAGGGGAAGGTGCAGAAATGGTGACTTCATAAGAAGATGAGACTAGCAAGCACTACGGAATGTCCCTTTATATCCGCATGCAAGAGTTTGGCCAATGTTGCAAGAGATGGTATCTTCTGAGTTAGCAGACATAGTTTGTTGGAAGCATTCACATTTTAATTAAAATCTTGCATAACTTATATCAATTTCCTACTCTCAGTCTTCCACGTTGTCGTGAAGGTATTTTTTTAGATGAGATTAACATTTAAATCATTAGACTTTGAATAAAGCAGATTACCTTCCAATCAGTCGAAGATCTTAAGAAAAAAAAACTAATTGAGATCTCCCTGAGGAAGAAGAAATTCCAGTCTGGCAGCAGACTGTCTTCAGACTCTTCCTCGGGTTCATCAGCTCTTCCTTGGGTTTCCAACCTACCTCACTACTCTGCAGATTTTGAACTTGCCAGCCTCCACAATCATGTGAGCCAATTACTTGAAATAAATTGTTCTCTCTCTCTTTCTTTTTTTTGTCTCTGTCTCTCTTCCTCTCTTCACACACACACATGCACACACACACACACAATTAGTTATATATCTTTGGTGAACCATCACTACTACAGGTCCTTACCAGAGTCTCTTTCAAAAGGATAGAGGATAGAGGCCTCCAACTCCAGAATACTCTCATGATATGTTTGGGGGACTAGGCAAAAATTGGAAGTGCTGGTGAGTCCTTTTGTATTTGAGGCCTGAAATGGGAAATGGCCCTAGCCCAGGACAAGCAGGTTAAGGCAGGGTCTATTCATTGGCAGATGTCTCAGCACAAAAGGAGCTTCCGACATCAGCTTTTGCCCAGGAAGTAGATGTGTATATAAATGGAGCTGGGAGCAGTTAGCGTGATGCCATCTCTCTATGCCACCTCCTATCTCTTACTATTGCTGTCATCTATTTACCAGTGGGTTATGCCACTGCAGCCCACCCTCAGCTCCCTGACAACTTTGGCTCCTGACCCTAAATCTACTGCCATTTTTTGTGACTTCAACATCTACAACAGATGACCCATCCAACACCGGGTTCTCATTCCCTCACTTCCTTATATCCAACAACATACTATTTATTTTCCACCCCACCACCGTCAAGTTTCATCTTGGACCCTGTCATCACTGGTGACTGCTCCAATTCCAATGTCTCAATTTCAAATTTCACTCACTACATATACTTCTTTCAGCTGACTTGCTCTAATATCCCTCTTCTACAATTCTTTGACCAAGAAGACACACAACTCCCTTGATCTATTGCTATCTCACTCTCTGTCCATGTCTTCTCATTTTGCCTGCCCCCATTCTTGTTCAGTTTATCATCATCTGGTTCCCACTGTGGTAACACCATGGCAAATGCCTTCAACTAGGTGGAGGAAAAATGCATGCATCTCACTGAGCACTTGAACCTAGAGATTCCTAAAACATTAGGCCCTCATAATTTTGAAGGGTAGTATATTCTTAGGAAAGGTGATGAGGTAGCAGGGGCACTTAAAGGCCTTCAGGGAATTGGAAACAGATTTCTCAGCAAGTAAATTAAAAGTAAAAAGCATTTTTTGTTTTGTTTGTTTATCAGGTTGGGGGCTCCTTGAAGATGGTAAGAATTAACCTTGACTTTCTGAATTCCCTCAACTGCAGTAACTTTATGCAGCCACCAGATCTGAAAATCCTTCCTTGTTCTAAATGCACACAAATAGAAAGGCTTTTAAAAAATAACATTCAGGCATTTTGTGGGACTTATTGTTTCATATTGAGTAAAGAAGCATATCATCAGTTACATTTGCTGGTGGCTGACTGCTCACTTCCAAAATCACCTACTCACATTTATTCCAGGGGGTTGGTAGTTCAAATAATCTCTAAATTATCTGCTCATGTAGGTGAGCTAATAGCCATATATAACTATTTAAATTAAAATTAATTGAAATGAAAGAACATTAAGAATATAATATTTTGGTCACATGAGCCATATTTCATGTGCTCAGTAGCCATATATGTCTAGTGGCCAGCATATTGGACACTGTAGAGAAACTTTCCGTCATCACAGGAAGTTTTATTGCACAGGAGCAGAGACTATGGCCCCAGACCAAATCTGGCTTCTGGCTTATTTTTGTATAACCTGCAAGCTAGGAATGGTTTGCAAACTATCTCAAGAACAGAAAACAAAATACTGCATGTTCTCACTCAGGTGGGAATTGAACAATGAGATCACTTGGACACAGGAAGGGGATCATCACACACTGGGTCCTATTGTGGGGGGTGGGGGAGGGATAGCATTAGGAGATATACCTAATGTAAATGACAAGTTAATGGGTGCAGCACACCAACATGGCACATGTATACATATGTAACAAACCTGCACATTGTGCCCATGTACCCTAGAACTTGAAGTATAATAATAAAAAAAAAAGATTTTAAAGAAAAATATGTGACAGAGACTGTATGTGGCCTGCAAAGACCTAAAATATTTCCTATTTGGATTTTTACGGAAAAAAGATTGTCAACCTTGTGTTAGATAACAAAGCACTTAAGTGTGGATGTTTGTATAATGTAGTTTGGAATGTTACTGCTCATGGTCAAGAATTTTATTTGTCACTATATTATGGTATGCAATTTAGTATAATACATGGTTTATGCTATTGGGCACTAATTCAATTAAACACTTACTGTAAAAATTTAAAATGTCAGTAGCTAGAAATGCTTACATGAATAATACATTCAAGGAATTCATATTTTATTGGAGTAGGTTGATGTACAAAGTTCTAACTATAGCACTAATTAGACTGTAAGTACTACTAATAATGGTATTAGACACAATGGTATTTGAGAGGAGAGCAGGGAGTGAAGAATTCTGACTAGGGCTGTCTTGTTTGGATGTAAAGAATGCAGCATGTAAGTGGAACTTAAGGATGAGTACGAATTAAATAGAGAGGCAGGGAGAAAGGAGTCCCAGGCTATGGAAGTGGCAGAAGCAAATGTGTGCAGTGGTGAAAACACACGAGGCATCTGAATAATTGCCAAATAGCTGAATGTGATTAATCATAGGATGAAGAGTAAGTGATGTGCCAGGGAAACAAATAGGAGTCAGAGTTGGCATTTGATGAGAGATGCTGGTTTTCTATTACTAGGCAGTGAGTGGGCAGACTCACAGGTCCTCAGAAAAAAGCCCTAATCTGTTGGGTACCTGAAGTATTACAGAAAATGATATACCCATTTTTTAATCCCTCTAGGTTTGAGATCTGTATTTACCAGATGTGATCAAGGGCTCTGAAGCTGCAGGAATGGTAGATTCAGGGACATTGTAGCAATGGGAAATTGACACAGCCACCTCTAATGATTTAGCTTGACTTAGTACTTTGCAGTTTCCATGTTGCGTTGGGCACAGCAAGTCATGTTTGGTGGGAAGAATAGATTATAATGGTGGTCACAACCAAACAATTCTTAAGGTACAACCATAAAAATGTATATTTTGCCTGAGACTGCAGAACAAAACTGAAAAAATGTCCCCCTCTGCACAGCTATTGCACTGTTGAATTCCCAGGAAACCAAGCAGAGTGATAGAGTCAATGTAAGAATCATAATACTATCTAATAGAAGGGCATTGGATCTGATGAACTTGCACCTCTCCCACCTCCATTTTCTGGAGTTTTATGATCATGAATACTTGACAAAGGGCTTAACTGAGCCCTCTGAAATTCTAGTATTTGGTTTCTGGGAACAAAGCAAGTAGCCTGTGGGCTTCTTAAATAACATGCATGGTTGATCCAAAACTCATGAGAGTTTGGATCTTTCCCTTTGCCACATGATGACATCTGATGTCTTATTATTAGCTGCATTTGTTTAACTTTTTCATTTTATTTAAAACACAAGAGACTATCTTCTTTAGCCAATGGCCACAAGGACCAACTATAGGACTGGTTATGCCAAGTTTAGAAACTATTCAAAATTCATGGATAGAAAGTTTCAACCTAAACTCAAACCTTTCGATGTCTGTGTTAATTTATATTTGGCAAACAATAATTTCCAGGTTTTAAAAAGGAAAAACACAACAAGAGAAACCTTCCTTCAAAGCATATATTAAGGCCTCTTGGATACTGTATACTTCTGAGGAAAAAAAAAAAAAAACACTGATGTTTTAAGAGAAAGCCATTAAGAAACATATGGATTAAATTGCCCTCAAAGGACAGAAAACTTTAAAAGTTAGGAGGGAATAGGACTTTCCAAAAACCTGCTGATGTTTTAAAGACCCCAAAGTTTGGAAGAAAAAGGAATAAGCTCAACATATACCCATAAAATGAATGTCTTTATTTCTAGCCAAAATTAATAATCACCAATTTGTCTCCCACTATCTCTGCTTCATGGATGATGAAATTGAGAGAGTAGGTTGCTAAATCATGCCACAGGGAGATATAGGATTAGATATCAGATGATGATATCATTTGCCCATGTTTTTGAGTATGATAAAAGGAAACTGGTGGAATGGTTTGCCTGGAAGTCCTAGACATAGTGACCTGGCATCCTGGTGAACTTCTGCAATCCTTTTGTCAATTGTCCCACAGAAAAGGGCAAAAGAAACACTGCTTATCCATAAAGTCTAGATTTTGGGCCACACACAAAGGATTATAAGGTATACGCTTTATATCTTGATGTAGTAGTGCTGCATCACCTATACATTTAATGTGTGTAAACTCAACTCTGAATGCTGTCCAAAATGTAAAAAGAGAAGGGGGGAGCGAAAGAACAAGAAAATGCAGGTAATTCCAGTGCCATTCTACTCAGTGAGCTTGAGACAGGAGACCAATCTCTTCAACCTCAGGTGATCTCAATTCCTATGTAACTTTCTTAGTAAGATCATCTTGCTTCACTGAAAGTAATTCTAGTGATTAAATAAACAGACATATGTATTTATAGACAATGACCCCAGCATGTAAGCTACCTACTATGACTGCAGCTTAACTAAAGAAATGGTGATTTATTTTCCAAAGATAACTGTAATGGATTCTCTGAGAAACTACATTGACTTGCCATGTGGCCCCTTTCTAAAGACATTTTTAATAACAATTTTGATATCCTTCATGTTCCTTTTCTTTTGCTTTGACTTTAAAATGTAGCCCCTGCATAAGATGGTGTCACACATTATTTTTTTTCTATAGTTGCTGCATTGGCATTCATTTCTAGGCCTAACATGAGTTTTTTGAAACCCAGTAGTACCTTTGGGCTAGTTAAAATTTCCCCTCTCTGTGTATTTGTGAGCTAGCCCACTTGTTCCTCATCCCACTGACAAAAACACCAAGACACCTCACAGCTGCTGACCACAAAAATCCCTAATGATCAACACCAGAGTCACGTAAATAAATTCTCCCCTTCTCACGTGTTTCTGTAAACTAGCCAATCCACAACCCCTGGGGGAAAGTCTACGAGTTATCACACATGGACCTTAATAAGGGCATAGTTCCAAATGCCGTTATTAAGAGGTCCACGGGTCCTCTTTTCCTCGCCCCTTAGTTACCTGCAGGCTGGGCTCCTTTCCACCTCTTCTCACTGGCCTCCTGTTTGTACCCCTGACCTCTCCGGGATCTGTAAGTAATATGTTTATTCTGTTTCACGCGTTTTGGTCTTACCTCATTGTGTGTCACCTAACTGACACACTCCAATCCAACTTTTCCCCATCAGGGCTCTCCTAGAAAGTGGTTATCTTGGCTTATGGCCCCTTGAGGTCTAGAAAAGACTAGAAGGCCAAATTAAAAATAAACCATAACAATAAAAATCACAACAGAAGGAATTTTTCCACTATTACCAAACCTGCAGAAGCCCAGTAACTGGATGAAGATGAAGGAAATTCAGAGAGTTGGGAAATTATACCCACGTTATAGCATCGTCAGTTAATGTTAGATAGAAAACATTAAAGGAAAGAAGATAGAGCTGGTTACAATAAAACAAGGGCAGGCTTTGCCATAGGGGTTTCTTGTACATATTATTTTGTCTCTCAGATATTAAGCCTAGTACCCATTAGTTATTTTTCCTGGCTCTCTCCCTCTTCCCACTCTCTACCCTCCAATAGGCCCCAGTGTGTGGTGTTCCCCTCTATGTGTCCATGTGTTCTAATCGTTTAGCTCCTACTTTAAGTGAGAACATTCAGTATTTGGTTTTCTGTTCCTGCGTTAGTTTGCTGAGGATAATGACCACCTGCTCCACCCATGTCCCTGCAAAGGGCAAGATCTCATTTTTTTATTACTACGTAGTATTCCATGGTGTATATATACCACATTATCCAGTCTATCATTGGCGGGCATTTAGGTTGATTCCATGTCTTTGCTACTCTGAATAGTGCTGCAATGAACAAAACACGTGCATGTGTATTTATGATAGAATGACATATTCCTTTAGGCATATACTCAGTAATGGGATTGCTGAGTTGAAAATGGTATTTCTGTTTTTAGGTCTGTGGGGAATCACCACACTGTCCTCTACAATGAGAACCCTGATTTTCTATATCTGGACAAAAGACTAGGACATAAGAAAGAGAATTTTAGTGGAAGGAACTAACTGAGGGAGAGACATTGCACAGCAGACAAGGACAAATAACAGAAGGGTGGAAACAAGGGTAAGTGAACTTGCCAAAGAAATAGGCTCAATAGGAAAGAATTGTTATGTGGGTATGCTTATGACTTTTAAGCATTTGACTTGCAATAAGTGTGGTTACTGTTTCTAATGGAAAATGGCAGACACTAAAAACACTGAAGATCAGCTATGAAGGTGAGCAGTGATATTAAAACAACACAGGGTTTGGTGTCAGATAAAGAAAGTGACATTTATAATGATTTTTATCTGCAAAATGGCTCTAACAATAGTGCCCAGCTCAATGGATTGTTAAAAGGCTTACATGAGATATGACAAGGTGCCCAGCATAATGCTTGGCAAATAGGATGCAGAAAAACCTAATCTTTACTTGGGGGTATTCAGAAATTCTCTACATTTAGATGTCTTCCCAGATCTCATATGACCTTGAAATAAAACTCCACCTTCCTGGATATAGAAAGTAAGGCTGGATATAAGGCTTTGGGGTTAAAATAGGCTTGAACTTGAATCACTTTTACACCTCTAGCTGCTTGATACACCTCAGGCAATACCTCGATTTAACTCACAGGATCAAATGAGGTAATACACACATTAAAAGACTTAACACATGGTTTTCACTTAGAGAATCTTTGTTCCTTTCTCCTTGACTCTTTGTATTTTTGAAGTGTCTTAAATAGCTTTAATAGGATTTTTTTAAAGTTAGAATTACTTTTGCTCATGATAAAGATCTGACATTTTTAAGTGGAAGATTACTTCAAGTATTTTTAATTAGCTTTTTTTAAAAACCACAGATTTTGAATTTATAACAACCTTTATCTCTGTTTTCAAATATATTCCATCTTTTCACCTCAGATTTGTTTGACAACCTAATATTTGTGTGTATGTGTGTATACATACATGCACACAAATACATAAATTCAAGGGCAAAGAAAGTACTTTTGTTAGCTTATTGAGGTATAATTTATATATAAAATCCATCAATTTTCAGTACCTATACAATTCAATAAATTTTGACAATTGTATAAAGTCATACAACCACGGGCACTATGGTGTTATAAAATATTTTCGGCACTCCAGTATGCCTTCTGGCATCCCCTTTGGAGTCAATGTCTTTCTGCTACTACTGGGTTTCTGGTAAGCACTGATTTATTCTTTTCCTTAAAATATTTTCCCTTTTCTAAATGTTTATATTACTGAAATCATAATGCATATAATCTTTTTTTTTCCACTTAGCATGAAAATGATAGGATTTCATTCTTTTTATGGCTGAATAGTATTCCACTGACTTTATATACCACATTTTGTTTATTTATGCATTGATGGACACTTAAGTTGATTCTTATCTTTGCTATCATGAATAATGTTTCAATAAACATGTGATTGCAGTTGTCCCTTTGATATATTGATTTATTTTCCTTTGGGTAGATATCCAGCAATGGGATTGATGGATTGAATGATAATTCTATCTTTAGTTTTTTTGAGAAATCTTCATACTGTTTTCCATAGTAGCTAAACTAGTTTACATTCCCACCAACAGTGTATAAGTTCCCCTTTCTTCACATCCTTGCCAACATTTGCTACTTTTTGTCTTTTTATTCATAGCCATTCTCACTTGGGTGAGGTAATATCTCATTGTGATTTTGATTTGTATTTATCTGATTAGTGATGTTGAGCATTTCTTCATACACCTATTATCCATTTGTATGTCTTCTTTTGAGAAATATCTATTCATGTTCTTTTCCTACTTTTAAATTATTTGTTTTTTTTTTGTACTGTTGAGTTTCTTGTATATTCTGGATATTAATCCCCTGTTGGATGAATAGTTTGTAAATATTCCCTCCCATTCAACAGGTTGCCTCATCAGTCTGTTGATTATTTCTTTTGCTTGCAGAAACTTTTTAGTTTATGTCCCGTTTGTCTATTTTTGTTTTTGTTTCATATGCTTTTGAGGTCTTAGTTAATAAATTCTTCGCCTAGACCAATGTTCTGAAGAGTTTTCCCTATGTTTTCTTCTAGTACTTTTATAGTTTTAGGTCTTAATTTAAGTATTGAATTCATTTTGAGTTGATTTTTGTATATGGTGAGAGACAGGGATCAGTTTCATTCTTCTGCACATGGCTATCCAATTTTCACAGTAACATTTATTGAAGAGGGTGTCCTTTCCCCAACTTATGTTTTTGTATGCTTTGTCAAAGATCAGTTGGTTGATAAGTATTTTGCTTTATTTCTGGATTTTCTATTTTTTTTTTTTTCTGTTGGTCTATTTGCCTACTTTTATACCAGTACCACGCTGTTTTGGTAATTAGCCTTGTAGACTTGACATCTGGTAATATGATACCTCCAGCTTTGTTCTTTTTGCTTAGGATTGTTTTGGCTATTTGGGCCCTTATTTGTTTCCTTATGTATTTTAGGATTGTTTTTTCAAATTCTGTGAAAAATGGTGTTGGTACTTTTATAGGGATTGCATCGACTCTAGATTGCTTTGGGCAGTATTGTCATTTTAACTATATTCTTCTGATCCATGAGCAAGGGAGGTTTTTCCTTTTGTTTGTGTCATCCTCCATTTCTTTCATCGGTGTTTGGTAGTTTTTCTTCTAGAGATCTTTCACCTCCTTGGTTAAATTTATTCCTAGGTATTTTTTTTGTGTGTGGGGCTGTTGTAAATGAGATTGCCTTCTTGATTTCTTTCTCACCTAGATTCTTATTGGTGTATAGAAATGCTATTGATTTTTATATGTTAATTTTGTATCCTGCAATTTTACTAAATTCATTTATCAAGTCTAAATATTTAGAGAAATATTTAGATTTTTCTAGATATGAGATTATATTATTAACATAGAGGAACAGTATGACTTCCTCTTTTCCAATTTGGGCGCCTTTTGTCTCTTGCCTGATTGCTTTGGCTAGGACTTCCAGTACTATGTTAAATAGGAGTGGCAAAAGTGGGCATCCTTTTCTAGTTCTACTTCTTAGTGGACAGCTTTCAACTTTTCCCCATTCTGTATGATGTTAGCAATGGGTTTTTCATGTATGGCCTTTATTATTTTTGAGGTACATTGCTTCTATGCCTAGTTTGAGAGTATTTTAAATCATGAAAGGGTGTTAAATTTTTTCACATCCTTTTTCTGCTTCTATTGGGATGATCCTATGGTTTTTGTCCTTCATTCTGTTAATGTGATGTCTCGTTTTTATTGATTACTGTGTGTTGAACCATCCTTGCATCCGTGATATAAATTTCACTTGATCATGGTATATTTTCTTTTTGATGTGCTGTTGGATTGTATTTGCTAGTATTTTTCTGAGGAGATTTTCATTTATGTTCATTCAGGATATTAGTTTATAGTTTTCTTTTTTGTTGTATCCTTTGGTTTTGATATTAGGGGATGCTGGCTTTGTAGAATGAGTTAGGGAGAATTTTCTTTTTCTTTTTTTCGTTTTTTTTGGAATAGTTTCAGGAAAATTGTTATTACTTCTGCTTTTTATGTTTAATAGAATTTGGCTGTGAATGCATCCATTCTCAGGCTTATCTTTTGTTGGGAGATTTTTATTACTGATTCAACCTTACTACTCATTATTGGTCTGTTTGGGTTTTCTTTTTTCCTGGTTAAATGTTGGTAGGCTCTATGTATCCAGGAATTTAATTTTCTCTAGGTTTTCCACTTAGTCAGAATATAGCAGTTCATAATAGACTCCGATAATCTTATTTATTGCTGTGATATCAGTTGTAATGTCTTTTTAATTTTTCTTTTTTTCTTTTTTTTTTTTTTTGAGGCAGTCTCACACTGTTGCCCAGGCTGGAGTGCAGTGGTGCGATCTCAGCTCACTGCAACCTCCGCCTCCCGTGTTCAAGCGATTCTCCTGCCTCAGCCTACCATGTAGCTGGGATTACAGGTGTGTGCACACAGGTAATTTTTGTATTGGTAGAGATGGGGTTTCACCATGTTGGCCAGGCTGGTCTTGAACTCCTAACCTCAGGTGATCCACCCGTCTTGGCCTCCCAAAGTGCTGAGATTGCAGGAGTGAGCCACCATGCCTGGCCTCCTTTTTAATTTCTGATTTTGTTTATTTGGGTCTTCTCTCTTCTTGGTTATCCTAGTTAGAAGCTTATCAATTTTGCCTATTTTTTCTAAAAAACAACTTTTTGTTTCATTGTTCTTTTGCCATGTTTAGACTCTATTTCATTTAGTCCTGCTCTGATCTTTGTTATCTGTTTTCTTCTGTTAGTTTTGGATTTGCTTTGTTTTTCCTTCTTTAGTTCTTGAAGCGCATTGTTAGGTTGTTAAATTGTAATCTTTTTACTTTTAAATGTAGGTATTTGTTGTTAACATCTTTCCACTTAGCACTGATTTGCTGTATCCCACAGGTGTTGTGTTTCCATTTCGATTTGTTTTAAGAATTTTTTGTGGGTTTTTGTAGTTTCTTCATTCACCCAATGGTCATTCAGGAGCATGCTGTTTAATTTCCATCTATTTGTATAGCCATTTTAAAATTGATTAGGTAATTCCATTGTATTGTCAGCTCACAATTTGTTTAGACATTAACAAGTTGATAGGCATTTGCATTTATTTCATTTTGAGGATATTGGGAATAAAACTGCCATGCACATAAATGTATAAGTCATTGTGTAAATATATATTTACATTTCTCTTGAGTAAATATCCAGATGTGGAATTACTAAATATTATAGTAAAAGTTTGCTAAAATCGATAAACTCTTAAACTGCCCAAAAATGATTGTCGCGTTATGCTTTCTCACCAACAACATAGAATAAACTTTAATTTCTCCATCTCTCTCACAATACTTGGTATTGTCAATTTTTTAAATGTTTAAGTGGATGTGTATTACAACACAGTGTGGCTTTTATTTGTATTTTCCTAGTGATTAATTATGTTGAACACATTTTTATGTGCTTATTTACCATTCACATATTTATTTAGTAGAGTGACCGTTCAAATCTCTTACCCAAATTTTTACTAGTTGTCTTACTATTGAGTTATGAGAGTTTTTTATAGATTATAAATACAAGTATTTTGTAGGATATATATATTTTACAAACATATCTGTGTGTATATATATAGTTTGCAATTTTATTTTCTTGATACTATCAAAGAGCAAAATTTATTAATTTTGGCAAGATATAATTTACTTTTTATGTGTCATACTGTTTATGTCCTATTTTAAGAAATATTTGCCAAACCCTAAGTTTTACTGTTTATCTTCTACCTACTTTTTCTTCTAGAAGTTTTACTGTTTTAGCTCTTTTATTTAGGTCTCTGATCAATTTTGACATATTATATGAGGTGAAGGTCAATTTATTAGTTCTTAAAATATGGAGGTACTATCATTCTAATACAATTTGTTGAAAAGAATTCCCTTTGCAATAGCACTATTTTGGCACATTTGTCAAACATCAATAGCCAGTATATGTGTAGCTCTGTTTTTGGACTTTCTGTTTCGTCGATCTATGTATCATTCCAATACCAGTCTGTCTCTTACTGTAGCTTTAGAGTAGACATTGAAATTAGATAGTGTGAATCTTCAACTTTGTTGTTCATTTTCTTAGTTTGTATATTCTGGATCATTTGGGTTCCCAATGGATTGTGGCATCAGCTTGCCAATTTTTACAAATAAATCAGTTGGACTCTGGTTTCTCCTCAGATCATATAAATCTTTCACCTTTATGAATAAATCAGTTGGAATTTTGCTTAGCAATGCATTGAATTTATAGGTCAGTTGGGAGAAAATAGACATTTAGCAATAGCAAAACTTATGTTCAGGTGAATGATATAGCTTTCCACTTTTAGGTCTTCTTTGTCACTGCAATCTTCTACAGTTTTCAGTAAATAGAACCTGCACATATTTTGTTAAATATATTCCTATATTTTGTGTTTAATGCCAGGGTAAATGGTATTTTAAAAATTTCACATTCTATTCTTATTATTGGCCTGTTCAGATTTTTTAATTTCATGATTTATTCATGGTAGGTTATATTTTTCCAAGATTTTATCCATTTTTTTTCTAGGTTATCCAATTTGTTGATATATAATTGTTTATAACAGTCTTTTACGATCCTTTGTACTTCTGTGGTATCAGTTGTAATGCCTCCTTTCATTTCTTATTTCATATCTTTGTGTCTTCTCTCTTTTTTCATAGTCTGGCTAAGCACTTGTCAATTGTGCTTAGCTTTTCGAAAAACCACCTTTAGGTTTGCTGATATTCTTAAATGACTTTTTCTTCTCTATTGATACCTGTTCAAATATTTATTTCCTTCCTTCAGTTAATTTTAAGCTTTTTCTTTTTTTAGTTCCTTGAGGTTTAACAATAGGCAGGTTTCTTGATCTTTTTGATGTAGGCATGTAATGCTATAAACTTTCCTCTTGAGCTGCTTTTGCTGTATCCCATAACTCTTTTGTGATGTTTCAATTTTCATTTGTCTGAAGACATTTTTAAATTTCCCTTTTAATTTCTTCTTTGACACAATAGTTGTTCAGAAGCATATTGTTTAATTTCCATGTACTTGTGAATTTTCCATGATTCTTCCTATTATTGATTTCTAGTTTCATACTATTCTGGTCAAAAAAGATACTTGATATGAATTCCAATCCTAAATTTAAGGCTGGTTTTATGGCCTCACATATGAGCTATCCTGGAGAATGTTCCATGTGTGCTTGAGAAGAATGTATTCTGTTGTTGTTGGATGGAATATTCTATACATTACTAGATTCATTTGGTCTAAAGTGTAGTTTAAGTCCTATATTTCTTTACTGATTTTCTGTCTGAATGATCTGTTGAAAGTAGAGTATCGAAATCTCCTAGTATTGTGTTGCAATCCATGTCTCCCTTCAGATCTCTTAATGCTGGCTTTATATGTTTAGGTACTCTAACGTTAGGTATAATGTGTATTTATAATTGTTATATCTTCTTAATGAAATTATATATATATATTTACAGTTGTCATATCTTCATAATGAATTGACACCTTTATCACTATATGGCATTTGTCTCTTTCTACAGTTTTTGACTTAGTCTATCTTATCTGATATAAATATAGTTACCCCTGTTTTCTTTTGGGTTCCTTTCCAATGGAATAACTTTTTTGGTCCCTTTATTTTCAGTGTATAAGTGTCCTTTAAAGTGAGGTGAGTCTTTTCAGGTAACATAGAGTTGGGTCTTATTTTTATTTACTCAGCCAATCTATACCTTTGGTTTGAAAAATGTAATCCATTTATATTCAACATAATTATTGATCAGTAAAAACTCACTAGTAAAATTTTGTTTTTTTTTTTTCTGGTTCTTTTGTAAATCCTTTGTTCCTTCTTCCTCTATTGCTTTTTTCCTTTATGGTTTTATGGTTTTTTATAGTGGTATACTTTGATATCTTAAGTCTTTTGTGAGTCTACCTTAGGTTTTTGCTTTGTGGTTATCCTGAGGCTTACATAAAATATTATACTTAAACGGACTATGTTCAGCTGATAACAACTTAATTTTGATTACATATACAATTTCTACACTTTTACTTCCTCTTCTGCCATGTTTCATGTTTTTATGTCACAATTTACATCTTTTTATTTGCATCTGTGAAAAATTGTAGCTATACTTGTTTTTAATATTTTTGTCTTGTAACCTATATACTAAGGATGAAATTAATTTACATATTGCCATTACTGCATAAGATATTTGAGGCTAATCTATGGAAATATAATTGAGTTTTATGTATTGGCCTAGTATCCTACAATCTTAATAACCTCACGTATCATTTCTAGGAGCCTTTTCGTAGACTCCTTAAGATTTTCTACATAGACGACAATATCCTCTGTAAATGAAGACAGTTGTAATTCTTCTTTTCTAGTCTGTCTGTTTATTCTTCTTGTGTTGTGCTGGCCATAATTTACAGTATAATGTGGAATGGAAATCATTAGAGCAGACGTTCTTGAATTGCTCTTTGTAAGAGGGACAGCATTCTCCCATCAAGTGTAATGTTAACTGTAGGTTATTTTTAGATGTCCTTTTTCATATTGACAAAGCTCCCTTTTATTCCTAATTTGTTAAATTTTAAAAATCAGGAATAAATATTAAATTTTGTTAAATTCATTTTATGGCTATTGGGGTGTTCATATGTGTTTTCTTTTAAAGACACTTAAAATGAAGAATTATATTTATAGATTTGCAAATGTTAGCTTGCTTTGAATTACTTGGATTAACCTTAATTAGTCATAATGTAGTATCCATTTTGTATATTACTAGGTTTAATTTGCTAAATTTTTGTTAAACATTATTTGCGTCTCTGTCCATAATAGATATTGTTTGGTACTTTACTTGTAATTTCTTTTTTTGGCTTTAGTGTCAAGACAATGCTGGTCTCATCAATGAGTTGGGATGGGTTCCCCACTGTTGTACTTTCTGGAAGAGTTTATATAGAGTTGTCATTATTTTTATATCTTAACAAAATTTCCCAGTGAAGTCATCTGTGCTTGGAGTTTTCTTATGGAAAGTTTAAAAATGATGGATTCAGTTTTTGAATAGACACAAGGCTTTTCAGATTACGTATTTAGAGTTGAAATTTGGTAGTTCGTGCCTTTCAAAGAATTCATCAATTTCATCAGGCCAAGTTATGGACTTACTTTCATAAAATTGTTCATAGCATCCCCTTTTTGATGTATGTAGGATTTGTAGTGATGTCGTTGTTCTTCCTACTGATACTGGTAATTTGTATCTTCTTTCTTTAGGGTGAGGGTGGTCCTTAATTTTTATGTTTTCACAAAATAATATGTAAGCATTAAAACTTTTTATTTTTACTTTATATGGTCCTATGGAACTGAATATAATTATTTTTGTAACCATAAACATTTTTAAAATCTATCTTTTGAAATAAAATTAATAGAGATTTTACTATATATGTAAGTTTCTTTAAGATGATTAACAGTTATTGATTTCCAATCCCTATTTAATTGTCATTTCCATTTTACAAATGAAGAATTGGTGGTCAGTGTATGAGACTTGAACTGTTTTGTCCAAAGTTCATGATTTCTCCAATCAAGAAGCAACAAAACTTCAATGAGACCTTTTTTTGACACTTACAGAATACATAAAACTAACTTTGATTACACTCATTTTAGACTAAGGAACATAAGAAATGTGTCCTAGAACATGAAATAAATCAATGACCGGATCAGAAATAGAGCCTATGCTTCATGACCATATTTCTTTTTCATTTTTTAAGACAATGAAAAAAAAATCCCCAAGCACTGAAAATGTATTCACAGCTAATTTTTCTTTTTTGTGTTAGCATACTGGTTTTGTCTTAAAACATTTATAGTTCAAATGATTTACATCATATATTTTATGTAACAGTCCCTCTTTAAGTCTCCAGTTGTATTTTTTTAAAACCACTTTGAGGTATAACTGACATACAAAAAGCTGTGCCTAATTAATGTATACAGTATTGTTGAATTTGAAGATAAGTATATACTTATTATCTCTTCATTAGTTTTTCTAGAGGTTTATCTAGTTTATTGATTTTTTAGAATAGCTTTTTGATTCATTTTGTGTTGTCTGTTATGTTGCGAAGCACTGTTTCAGCTGCATCTGACAAATTTTGATATGTTGTGTGTTCCTTTCATGCAGTTCAACTGTTATTCCCTTTGGTTTCTTTGAGCAAGGGTTATTTAGATACATGTCATTTATTTTTAAATATATTAGGATTTTCATGTTCTTTTCTATTAATGACTTCACATTTAAATATGTTTTGATCAGATAATGTACTTGTATTAAGTTCTTTCAGTTTACTGATACTTGTGTTATGGCCCAGAATATGATCTATTTTTGTAAATGCTCTGTGTGTTCTTGAAATGATGTCTTGACAATTATGTATATTGCAAAGTGTTCAATAAACGATGATTGTGTTGTTCAAGTCTGCTATATTTATACTGATTGTATGCCTACTTATTCTATCAATTATTGAGTCAAAGTGTTTAATTCTCCAGCTATATACTTTTAGATTTATCTCTTCTTTCAATTTTATCAATTATGCCTTACTATATTTTAAAATTCTGTTTTAAAGTGAATATACTTTTCAGATTGTTATGTCTTGTACATGATTTCTTCATTATTATAAAGTAATCTCTAACACTGGTAGCTCTATTTTATTTAAAATTCAGTTTATCTGATAATATAACTACTTCCTTTTTCCTTTGTGTTTATATGGTATTCTTCTTTCCATTCTTTTACTGTTAACATTTGCCTCTCTATATTTAAATGGGCTTAATGTAGATAGAATATGAGGTCTTCTTTTAAAAAAAAAAAAAAATCTGGAGCCTGGACCAGTGTCTCGTGCCTGCAATTCTCAGCACTTTGGGAGTCTGAGAAGGATCACTTGAGTTTGAGGTCAGCCTGAGCAACATAGTGAGATCAGGTCTCTATTTAAAAAAACAAAAACAAATAAAAAAAAACCAGGCTGGGCACAGTGGCTCATGACTAATCCCAGCACTTCAGCAGGCCGAGGCAGGCAGATCACCTGAGGTCAGGAGTTCAAGATCAGCCTGATCAACATGGAGAAACCCGGTCTCTATTAAAAATACAAACATTAGCTGTGCATGGTGGTGCATACCTGTAATCCCAGCTACTCGGGAGGCTGAGGCAGGAGAAGCGCTTGAACCTAGGAGACAGAGGTTGCAGTGAGCCAAGATCACACCATTGCCCTCCAGCCTGTGCAACAAGAACGAAACTGTCTCAAAGTCACCTTTGCTCCAGTTCCCAACAAGTTCCTCATTTCCATCTTAAGACCACCTCAGTCTGGACTTTATTGTCTATGTCACTATCAGCATTTTGGGTAAAGCCATTCAACAAGTCTCTAGGAAGCTCCAAACATTCCCACATTTTCCTGTCTTCTGAGCCCTCCAAACTGTTCCAACCCTTGCCTGTTACTCAGATCCTAAGTCGCTTACACATTTTGGGGTATCTTTTGAGCAGTGCCCCACTCTACTGGTACCAATTTATTGTATTAATCAGTTTTCATGCAGCTGATAAAGACATACCTGAGACTGGGCAATTTACAAGAGAGAGGTTTAATGGACTTACAGTTCCACGTGGCTGGGGAGGCCTCACAATCATGGCAGAAAGTGAAAGGCACATCTCACATGATGGCAGACAAGAGAAGAGAGCTTGTGCAGGGAAACTCCTTTTTAAAAAACCATCAGCTCTCATGAGGCTTATTCACTATTGTGAGAACAGCACAGAAAACCAGCCCCATGATTGAATTACTTCCTATCAGGTCTCTCCACAACATGTGGGAATTCAAGATGAGATTTGGGTGGGGACACAGCCAAACTGTATCATAGATTTTTAGGTTAACAGTTATTTTAAAAGAGGTAATTGTATTCTCTTATGACTTGAGTTGCTTTTAATGTGAAATCTCCTTTCAGTCTTGTCATTGTTTCTTTAGCTGCATTTCTTTATCATTTGTTTTTAAAAACTTGCTTATGATATGACTTGCTGAGGATTTCTTTGTTTTCTTCTGCTTGGGGTTTGTTGACTATTTTGAATCTGTATGTTTATGGTTTTCAAGTTTGGAAAAAATTCTGTCATTTTTTTCAAATAGTTTTGCTTTCCCATCCCAAACTCCTTCAAGGGCTCTAATTGCACGTTTTTAGAATGTGTGATATTTTCCATAGGGCTATCACTTAGCCTATTGAATCTCTATTTCACTGTGGATAGTTTCTATTGCTATGTCTTCTGGTTCCCTAACTTTTTCTTCTACAGTGTCTTCTGATTTTAATTTTTCACTTCATATATCGCATTACCTATAAAAATTAGTTTGACTTTTCACTATGTTTCATTTCTGTTTTAACACTCTTGTCTGCTACATTCTGTCATGTCATTTCTGAGTTTTGTTATTTTTTTCTTATTGAAGGTCACATTAGTAAATTTTTTTTTGTGACAGTCTTGCTATGTCACTCAGGCTGGAGTGCAGTGGTGTAATCTCGGATCACCACAACCTCCACCTCCCGAGTTCAAGCGATTCTCCTGCCTCAGCCTCCCAAGTAGCTGAGATTACAGGTGCATACCACCACACCCAGCTAATTTTTTGTATTTTTAGTAGACATGGAGTTTCACCATGGTTCCCAGGAAGGATTGGAACTCCTGACCTCAGGTGATCCACCTGCCTTGGCTTCCCAAAATGTTGGGATTATAGGCATGAGCCACTGCACCTGGCCAGTAACTTTTGATTGGATGAAAAATGTCTGAATTTCACATTCTTGGATGCTAGTGGTTTTTTAAAAAATTTCTTTAAATATTGTTGGAGTTTGTTTTATAATCCACTTAAAATGTAATCAGTTTGATGTTTTTGAAGCTTGCTTTTAGTTTTATCAGAGCAGGTCCAGGAAATATGTTAGTTTAGTATATATTTGGCTACACTATCAAGGATTCACCTGATACGTTTTTACTACTCAGGTCTCACTCCTCTGTTCCTTAGCTGCTATGTGTTAGACGGTGTTTCCATTCAGACTGTTAGGAATCAGAACTAGCTCACTGGTTCATTGAGTGCCAGAGATTTCTGCCTCCTCTTTTCCAGCAGAATTTCTGTGGTATTCTGGCTGGGAAAAAGGCATAATGTAATCTTGGATAAACAGCAGACAAACTGAAATTGAGGAAGACTCTATAAAAATAATTGGCCTGTATTCTTTGAAATGTCAAAGTTATGAAATCCAGAGGAAAAACTGAGGAATTTTTTAGATTAAAAAAATGAAGATACAGGACAACTAAATGCAATGAATAATCCTGGATTAGATTTTGGACTGGGGTTTAAAAAAGCATTTAAAGGACATTATTGGAACAATTGTAGAATTTTGAATATAAACTGTGGATTAGGCAATAGTAATGTAACAATGATAAATTTCCTGATTTTGATGGTTGAACTGTGGTTGTTCTTGTCCTTAGGAAATACATGCTGGAGTATTTAGGTAAAGGGGCATGATGTATGAAACTTACTTCAAAGGGTTTAGGAAATCACACACATACTCCACAAGCAAGCAAACAATAAGGCAAATTGAGCAAAATGCAAATAAGTGTTGAATCTGGGATAAGGGTATATATAATTTTTTTTATCTTTCTTGTAACTTTTCCGAAAGACTTAAAATTATGTGAAGAAAATATTACCAAAAATGAGTTGGCTCAAACACACAGGATTGAGTTTCTTTTCATTGCTAGGTACACCTTGCTCAGCTTCCTGGAAGAGTTGATGGTTTCAATCTAAACATAGAGAAAGTAGAATGATTTATAATTATCTCCTCATACCTCTTTCCAAATCAAATTGACCCACAGTTCAGCTCAGCAGCCCTCTGTTGCCAGAACTGACGTGATGGTAGCTTATCTTTGTCAGTCAAAAGAGAGTTTGCTGCATGCCTTCATGCCACTCCCCATTATCTAGGGAATGGAACTGACACTGAAAGAGAAGAAGCATAAGAAATAGCAACCCTTTCTTCCTAGAGTCATTCATCATGAGCTTTAGTAGCAAAATGTTCCCAAACTCTTAGTACAGCCTCATGAAACTAGAGCTGACTTCTTGCTAAATTCCATTATTAGTCACAGTTCTGTGGTCACAGTGCTTTCTGGTTGGTTTTTCTGTTTGTTTTTGTTTGTTTAATAATATTTTTCAAGACTGTAACAAGTTATTATGGGTGGAGACAGTAAAGTTTGGGGCCAGGGGAGAAGAGGGAAGCAATTGTTTATCATCTCCATCACAGATGATCAGACAGCACTAGAGGGGCAGAAAATCTCCCGGAAAGTGGTGAGAGTTGTCAAATTTGGTCAAGCAGGAACAATGTGGGCAGTGTTACATGTGAATGAAGACTTTTCAGCGAGAGTGGAAGTGGGTGAGATGTTTAACAACCCACCCAGAGCTGCTTTCAGCTTCACTCACCTAGTGAGGTTGTGGATGGCCCCATAACCCGTTTTGTGTTTGCTTGTTAACAGGGAAGAATGCGTCTGATCTCAGTGTCTTGTCCAGGTGATTAATGGGGATGCTGTTGCAGAGGTGCATGCTGCTTCCTTCCATGTAGCTTTGGTATCAAGTAGCACCAGCTCAGTTACCAGGTTGCATTATCTTACAATCAGTAAATGAAATCAGGGAGAATCCGAGTGAGTGTCCTAGACTAATGGTGATGTTTAATAGGGCAGGAAGCTGAGCTATAAGAGTGACGCTGGAGGGTCATATGTTTGGATTCTTCAATCAGTTTAAATAAGGTTTGGGTCAGAATCATGGACTGTTACTATGCAGATATTGTTCCATTATCTTCCCTAACATATCAGCTTTTATCCCAGGAATATGCTTAACAGTTCCAGATAAGTTGAAGGATAAATATTCACAGGGTTGTCCCTAAATGAAATGACTATTTCATGTTCTGCCCTCATGCTCCCATTTTTTGAGGGACTCTTTCCTCTCATGTCTTCCCACTAGAGTCAATCTTGTATGAGCCTTAAGATTTAGGATTGCACTCTGGAAGGGTGAGGGTTTAAACGGAAGTGGTCAAGTACTGACCTACATGACTTAAATAGTCTCTTGTCAATCTACAAACCTTCTATATGTGTTATTACTTCTATTTTAGAGATGAGGAATCTGAGGCAGCTTCCAAAAAGATAAGCAATTTCCCCCAAAGCAAACAGGTAACATATGAAGGAAGTAGGGTTCAAGCCCAATTCTGCAAGACTCAAAAGTTGCCTTCAGCACCAGGCTGTGGAGATGCAAACCTCTCATTCCACCTCTATTCTACTCACAAAAACTGTCACCTAAATCCTACCTCTCCTTCACTCTAAAATATATATATTGAATACTTTATATGCTAACTGGTCCAGGTGTTGGGAATACAGTGCCAGTAAGACTAATACGATTGCTGCTTTCATGAAACTCACTAGGCAGTGGGAGACATGAAAATATATAACTAAGCCCAAAACTATAATTACAGAGTTAGATAAGTTTTATAAAAGGAAAAATATATGATAGAAGATACATGTGTAGGGAGGTGATCTTTTTATTTGGTTAGGGACAAGCTTTCTGAACTAGTCATATTGAGGCCTGAGTCCTTAAGGGTGAGAAGCAGAAAGCCATGCAAAGCACTGAACATTATAGCAAAAGGATCAGCAAAGGTAAAAACCCTGAAGCAAGGAAGAAATGGTCTGTTCATGGGGCCGTAAGTAGACCATGTTGGGAAAGCATGGAGGGGAAGGTATGAGATTCAATTAGAGATTGAAGCTAAAGCAAGATCGTTAGATCATGTAGGTCCTCACAGGATTTGATTGCATGCTAAGTGCATGAAACAGGTGCCAGTGATCATGTCACTCTCCTGCTTAAAAAGTGAGTTCCAAGGTCCAACTCTTTTTGCTTGTGTACCTTCTACATTGCCTTGTATTGGTTTTGACTTCTCATTACAGGCCCTCTTGATGATTTTAGGATAAATGACGGTACTGTTAAGCAGGGAGATCCTAGATAACTGTCCCTACTATTTCATAAACAATATCTTTTACCAGTAACAGTTGTCTCCTCCAACTTCCCCAGGAACTTTTGATTTGGTTTCAGTTCTCATAGAGTCTGTCCTGGAGACACAGGAGGGAGGAGGATGAGTTAGGGAGCATTTCAGCAGGTCTCTGCCTCCATTCCCACCCTTTTATTTGTGCTTCAGCAAATCTAATCAATTAAAGTTTTTTTCTAAGGACCATGCAGTTTCAGACTTCTATTGATTTTTCACATCTTTTGCAAATCCTTTGTATGTGTTCTTGGTTCTTCCTAGAGTACCATTTTCTATACTTTGCTTGGTTGGCATCCTTTAAACCAACTTTTCTTTGAAGACTCTCTGAGAATTATTCTAACTAGTCATGTTTCTTTTATGCACTTCTATTAGTTCCCTTAACACATTTTAATTGTTCATACACATGGTTCACATACTTAAATGTATGAGCTTACTTGGGTTATTGACCTTTTTCATTCGTCTTTGCATCCCTGGAACTCAGCTTAGTGCCTAGCTCAAAGTAGATTTTCAAGAAATTCTAAATGAATGCGTAGTGGAAGTTCATGCTCTGTAATTAACTCAGAATTGATATGCATGGTCTTAGGCAAGTCATTTAGCCTCTGAGACCTTAGTAAGTTACATAATTTATACTACTATGTTTTCATGGTTTATTTTATAATACTAATATTTATTGAGTACTTGATTGACTGATTACTTACTCTGTACAGGCGCTATACTAGGGGCTTTTTAGATGGATTATCTCAATTTACCCTTATGTCAACCCCATGAAGTAGCTTTTAGATATTATCCTCAGTTGACAGGCAAGGAAACTGAGTCCCAGGGGTGAAAAACGACTTGTGCAAAGTCACACAAGCTGCTAGAGTATAAGAGATTCAAACTAACTATGTTGCACTCCAAGGCCCAGGCTGTCAAGTGTTCTTCTGCTGAATTGTTTTCAACTCTCTAAATTAGTGGATAAAGTTAATATTTTCTTTTCTTTTCTTTTCTTTTTGAGATGGAGTCTTGCTCTGTCCTCCAGACTGGAGTGCAGTGGCACAATCTCAGCTCGCTGCAACTCTGCCTCCCAGGTTCATGCCATTGTTCTGCCTCAGCCTCCCGAGCAGCTGGGACTACAGGTGCCTGCCACCACGCTTGGCTAATTTTTGGTATTTTTAGTAGAGACGGGGTTTCACCCTGTTAGCCAGGATGATCTTGATCTACTGACCTCATGGTCTGCCTGCCTTAGCCTCCTAAAGTGCTGGGATTACATGTGTGAGTCACCACGCCTGGCCTAAAGTTGATCTTAATGAGGTTAGCCTTTTCTCCTTTTCTTTCTGATTTAGGTAATTGTCAAGCCAATATAGATGGTGATTTTAAAAAAATTAATCTATTTTTAAATTGACATATAAAATTATATGTATTTAGTTTGTACAACAGGATGCTTTGAAGCATATATACATAGTGAAATTGTTAAATCTAGTTAATAAATTAATGTTATACGGTAATTTTGTGGTGAGAAAACCTAAGGCATTTTTCAAGAATACATTGTCATTAACTATAGTCATCATGCTATACAAGAGATCATTTGAACATAATCTCTCTGGCTGTAGACATGTATCTCTGAGCCAACAATAGCCCAAGCCTCTCTACCACCTAACCACCCCAGCCTCTGATAACTACCACTCGACTCTCTACTTCTATGAAATCAACTTTTTAAGATGCCACATATGGGTGACATCTTGCAGAATTTGTCTTTCTATAACTGGCTCATTTCACTTAATGTTTTCCAGATTCATCCATGTTGTGACAAGTGGCAGGAGTTCATTCTTTTCATGGATGAATAGTATTCCATCATGTATATATACCACTTTTTTTTGCCTATTAATCTATCGATAAACACTTAGGTTGTTTCTATACCTTGGCTACTGTGAATAGTACTGCAGTCACCATAGGATTGCAGGTCTCTTCCACATACTGACTTCATTTCCTTTGGATCTATATCTGGTGTTGGGTTTGGTGAGTCCTGTGGTAGTTTAAAATTATAACTTTTGAGGAGCCTACCTGCTGTTTTCCATAATAGCTCTTCATTATGGTTTACATTCCCATCAACAGTGTACAAGGGTTCCCTTTCCTTCACATCCACACCAAGATTTATCTTTTGTCTTCTTGATAATTGCTCTTCTATGAGGTGATATCTTGTGGTTTTGATTTGCATTTTTCCGATTATTGATAAGCATTTAAAAAATTATACCTGTTAGCCATTTGTAGATCTTTTAAGAAATGTCTGTTCAGATCATTTGGCTATTTTTAGTTGGGCTATTTGTTTCCTTGCTATTGAGTTGGGCACCTTACGTATTTTTATATTTATCCCTCATCAGATACATGGTGTACAAATATTTTCTCTTCACTCTGTTGTTTCCTTTGTTTCACAGAAGTGTTTTAATTTGATAAAATCCCATTTGTCTATTTTTGCTTTTGTTGCCTATGCTTTTGGGGACATATTCAGAAAATCATTGCCCAGATCAATTTCATGAAGCTTTTGCCACATGTTTTCTTCTAATATATTCATAATTTGGAGTTTTACATTTAAGGCTTCAATCCATTCTGAATTGATTTTTGTATATGGTAAAATATAAGAATTTAATTTCATTCTTTTGCATGTTGTAATATGGTATTTTGTTTGTGTCTGTTTGCTAAATGTGATGGTTGGGGAAGTGGGGTCTCTTCCAGGCTGAGGTGAGACTCAACTTTGAGTCTTTAACAGGATGTTCTGAAAATTAGGTCTAAAGTGAACTTTTAGGAAGGGTACATTCCACCACCAGGAGTGCTCCATCTGCTAAGATAATCAGGAAAGACTGGCACAGCACAGGAAAGGGAAGCTGGTTGTGAGAGAACAGTGGGGAGCTAGTATAGGAGGTAGCTGGATTGAAGAGAAGGGGTAGAGGCCTCACAGTAAAATGTAACCAATTTTAAATCCAAAGCCTTTGAAGCAAAAATACTTCAACCTTGAAACATGACTATATTTAATTAGTGGAGGTTTAACATCATGATTCTACAACTTAACACTGGGGAGCAAACAAAGCTCAAATTACAAATCTCACAGAAATGACTATGGCAGCCTGAAAGACAAGTCACTCAGGATCTTATAACCAGAATACTGCCAAGCACCTGGCCTGCATTATAGCTGTAGGTCTGTCTTGGTTTCTGCCTACATCAACTACCTTAGGAAGGATGGACATCATGGAGTAGGGAGGAGGAAATCAGGTGTCACTCAGATGCATTTTAGTAACACATAGGTGGCATTGAGTTCTATAGTTCAGAGTAGGGCTGAATGGCAGCTGAGCTGCATACAGTGGAGAGGCAGACCATGGAGAACTGAAAAAACATGTGTGAACAAATGTACAAGTTAATGTCTTCTAACTCCTGGCTTATCACAAAATGACCAGTGCTGCCCTAAAGGTCAGGCCCCAAACCAGAGGTCTAGTTAGGAAGGTTGTCTGAATCCTGTACCATCTTCCTGTTTACACTCTCTATTCTTCTCCCCAGACAAACCAAGGCCATTCCAAGTGCTTTTCCCTGTTTGACTCTTGAAGGGCTGCTGCTGATGATAATCAGAAGAGTCATCAGTTCTGTTTACCAAATACTCTCATTGCTATAATTTAGATGTTTGTTCCATCAGTTTACCAAATACTCTCATTGCTATAATTTGGATGTTTGTCCCATCAAACCTCATGTTGAAATTTGATCCCCAATGTTGGAGGCAGGGGGTGGGGGACTAATGGGAAGTGTTTGGGTCATGGGGGTGAACTGCTCATGAATGGATTGGTGTCATCCTATGGTAATGAGTACATTCTCACTCTTATTCCCAAGAAAGCTGGTTGTTAAAAACAGCCTGGCACCTCCCCCTACTCTCTCTCTCTCTTGCTTCCTTTCTCACCACGTGATCTCTACACACGTCAGCTCCATTTCACCTTCTGCCATGAGTGGACGTGGCCTGAGGCCTTCACCAGAAGGAGATGCTGGTCCCATGCTTCTTGTATGGCCTGCAGAACCAAGAACCAAATAAACTTTATAAATTACCCAGCCTCAAGTTTCTTTTATAGCAACACAAGTGGGCTAAGACACTCTCACACATGCTCTATCCTGGAAATCCTGAGGAATAAGTATTGTTACTATCCTCATTTTATACCTTAAGAAATGGAAGCTGAGTAAAACAAAATTATTTGCCAAAGTCCGCAGGCTAAAAATCGTCATAAAACCATCATTGTTAGGAAAGAATCAAATAATTTAAGTGCAATATTTGTCTTTGCTGTCCTCCTTCCCTCCTTTCTTCCTTTCCTTCAAGTGTCTGTTGGTTCTTCTCTGCCTCCTTCCCTCCCATACCTTCTACCTTCCCCCTCTCTCTCCCCTTCCTCTCCCTCTCTACATGTCTTTCTCTTGCAATGTATCTATCTCCTGCACTCTTTCTCTCTCTCTCAGATGCTCTATCTCTTTCTGTCACCCTCGCTCCCTCCCCTTCTTTCTTTGCCAATATTGATGTTTAGAGTCATCCAAGAAGTCTGTCATATTCCTATGAATTGAGCCAGCTCCCCTCTATTAGAGAATATTAGCTATATATCTGAGCTTCAACAAATTTTGCATTAAATGTGATACATGGGAGCTCCAAGTTTGTAACTGCTGTCAATTTCTTCTAAGAGAACACTTTTGTTAGGGTGACCATGAAATTTGTTGTCCAAATTGGTATATACTCAGATTATAATGAACAATAAAAATAATGAAAATTATATAATTATATAATTCTGAAATATTTACTTATTGAGTAGGTATACAGTTATATTAAAACAATTTTAATGTGCACAATTCTTTTAAAAATAAGAATAAAAAATTAAAAATATGGATTATAGAAACACTAATAGTAACATATGCAAAATAATTATTATTCAGGTTTTTAAGGCCAAGTGTGTTTCTTATATCAAGTCATTGATATTTTCCCTAAAGAATATATGTCTTACTATCACCATATTTTCTTTTTAAAAAACACTTTCAGGTTCATGTAATTCACATGTACCCCTGAACCTAAAAGTGTTTTCAAAAAGTTGTAAACCTGTGTCATTGGGGTTTATGTTACAGATTATTTTGCCACCCAGGTATTAAGTCTGGTACCCAACAGTTATTTTTCCTGACTCTCTACCTCCTCTTCACCCTCCTCCCTCAAGTAGGCCCCAGTGTCTGTTGTTCCAGTGTCTGTGTGTTCTCATCTTTAAGCTCCCTCTTAAAAGTGAGAACATATTAAATAACTTACAGTTGTCTTCAAAATAACATCTTACAGTCAGTAATATAAATATAAATTTTTGGTACTTTCATTGATTCTCTTTTGTAGACCACAATATTGTCAATAGAAAGATTTTTCTCTACAGGAAAGCGCAGAGCAATTTTACTAAATAAAAATATTTTCAGTTTTAGTTTTTTATATTGAAATGCACACATATTTCAGTCCAAATATTTTCATAGGTACTATGGTACTGCTTTCATTTACTGCATCTTTAACAAGTAGTTTTACTGAAAATCAAGAAACTGCATCAATTAATGAGCAAAATAACCAGCTAACATCATAATGACAGGATCAAATTCACACACAACAATATTAACCTTAAATGTAAATGGACTAAATGCTCCAATTAAAAGGCACAGACTGGCAAATTGGATAAAGAGTCAAGACCCATCAGTGTGCTGTATTCAGGAGACCCATCTCACAGGCAGAGATACACATAGGCTCAAAATAAAGGGATGGAGGAAGATCTACCAAGCAAATGGAAACAAAAAAAAGCAGAGGTTGCAACCGTATTCTCTGATAAAACAGACTTTAAACCAACAAAGATCAAAAGAGACAAAGAAGGGCATTACACAATGGTAAAGGGATCAATTCAGCAAGAAGAGCTAACTATCCAGCACCCAGATTCATAAAGCAAGTCCTTAGAGACTTACAAAGAGACTTAGACTCCCATACATTAATAATGGGAGACTTTAACACCCCACTGTCAACATTAGATCAACAAGACAGAAAAGTTAACAAGGATATCCAGGAATTGAACTCAGGTCCGTACCAAGCAGACCAAATAGACATCTACAGAACTCTCCACCCCAAATCAACAGAATATACATTCTTCTCAGCAACACATCACACTTATTCCAAAATTGACCACATAGTTGGAAGGAAAGCACTCCTCAGCAAATGTAAAAGAACCGAAATTATAACAAACTGTCTCTCAAACCACAGTGCAATCAAACTAGAACTCAGGATTAAGAAATTCACTCAAAACCACTCAGCTACATGGAAACTGAACAACCTGCTCCTGAATGACTACTGGGTACATAATGAAATGAAGGCAGAAATAAATATGTTCTTTGAAACCCATGAGAACAAAGATACAACATACCAGAATCTCTGGGACACATTTAAAGCAGTGTGTAGAGGGAAATTTGTAGCACTAAATGCCCACAAGAGAAGGCAGGAAAGATCTAAAATTGACACCCTAGCATCACAATTAAAAGAACTAGAGAAGCAAGTGCAGACACATTCAAAAGTGAGCAGAAGGCAAGAAATAACTAAGATCAGAGCAGAACTGAAGGAGATAGAGGCACAAAAATTCCCTTCAAAAAATCAGTGAATCCAGGAGTTGGTTTTCTGAAAGATCAACAAAATTGATAGACTGCTAGCAAGACTAATAAAGAAGAAAAGAGAAGAATCAAATAGATGCAATAAAAAACGATAAAGGGGATATCACCACTGATCCGACAGAAATGCAAACTACCATCAGAGAATACTATAAATACCTCTGAAAATAAAGGAGAAAATCTAGAAGAAATGGATAAATTCCTGGACACATACTCCCACCCAAGACTAAACCAGGAAGAAGCTGAATCCCTGAATAGACCAACAACAGGCTCAGAAATTGAAGCAATAATTAATAGCCTACCAACCAAAAAGAGCCCGGGACCAGATGGATTCACAGCCATATTCTACCAGAGGTACAAGGAGGAGCTGGTACCATTCCTTCTGAAACTATTCCAATCAATAGAAAAAGAGGGAATCCTCCCTAACTCATTTTATGAGACCAACATCATCCTGATACCAAAGCCTGGCAGAGACACAACAAAAAAAGAATTTTAGACCAATATCTCTGATGAACATCGATGCAAAAATCCTCAATAAAATACTGGCAAACTGAATCCAGCAGCACATCAAAAAGCTTATCCACCATGAGCAAGTGGGCTTCATCCCTAGGATGTGGGGCTGGTTCAACATATGTAAATCAGTAAACATAATCCAGCATATAAACAGAACCAAAGATAAAAACCACATGGTTATCTCAATGGATGCAGAAAAGGCCTTTGACAAAATTCAACAGTCCTTCATGCTAAAAACTCTCAATAAATTTGGTATTGATGGAACGTATTTCAAAATAATAGCTATTTATGAGAAACCCATAGCCAATATCATACTGAATGGGCAAAAACTGGAAGCATTCCTTTTGAAAACTGGCACAAGACAGGGATGCCCTCTCTCACCACTCCTATTCAACATAGTGTTGGAAGTTCTGGGCAGGGCAATCAGGCAGGAGAAAGAAATAAAGTGTATTCAATTAGGAAAATAGGAGGTCAAATTGTCCCTGTTTACAGATGACATGAGGAGAACTACAAATCACTGCTCAAAGAAATAAAAGAGGATACAAATAAATGGAAGAACATTCCATGCTCATGGATAGGAAGAATCAATATCGTGAAAATGGCCATGCTGCCCAAGGTAATTTATAGATTCGATGCTATCCCCATTAAGCTGTCAATGACTTTCTTCACAGAATTGGAAAAAACTATTTTAAAGTTCATATGGAACCAAAAAAGAGCCCACATTGCCAAGACAATCCTAAGCCAAAAGAATAAAGCTGGAGGCATCACGCTACCTGACTTCAAACTATACTACAAGGCTACAGTAACCAAAATAGCATGGTACTGATACCAAAACAGAGATATAGACCAATGGAACAGAACAAAGCCCTTAGAAATAATACCACACATCTACAACCATCTGATCTTTGACAAACCTGACAAAAACAAGAAATGGGGAAAAGGTTCCCTATTTAATAAATGGTTCTGGGAAAACTGGCTAGCCTTATGTAGAAAGCTGAAACTGGATCCCTTCCTTACACCTTATAGAAAAATTAATTCAAGATGGATTAAAGACTTAAACGTTAGACCTAAAACCATAAAAACCCTAGAAGAAAACCTAGGCAATACCATTCAGGACATAGGCATGGGCAAGGACTTCATGTCTAAAACACCAAAAGCAATGGCAACAAAATCCAAAATAGACAAATGGGATCTAATTAAACTAAAGAACTTCTGCACAGCAAAAGAAACTACCATCAGAGTGAACAGGCAACCTACAGGATGGGAGAAAATTTTTGCAATCTACTCATCTGACAAAGGGCTAATATCCAGAATCTACAAAGAGCTCAAACAAATTTATAAGAAAAAAGCAACCCCATTAAAAAGTGGGCAAATGATATAAACAGACACTTCTCAAAAGAAGACATTTATGCAGCCAACAGATACATGAAAAAATGCTCATCACTGGCCATCAGAGAAATGCAAATCAAAACCACAATGAGATACCATCTCACATCAGTTAGAATGGCAATCATTAAAAAGTCAGGAAACAACAGGTGCTGGAGAGGATGTGGAGAAATAAGAACACTTTTACACTGTTGGTGGGACTGTAAACTAGTTCAACCATTGTGGGAGACAGTGTGGCGATTCCTCAAAGATCTAGAACTAGAAATACCATTTGACCCAGCCATTCCATTACTGGGTATATACCCAAAGGATTAGAAATCATGCTGCTATAAAGACACATGCACACGTATGATTATTGTGGCACTATTCACAATAGCAAAGACTTGGAACCAACCCAAATGTCCATCAATGATAGACTGGATTAAGAAAATGTGGCACATATACACCATGGAATACTATGCAGCCCTAAAAAAGGACGAGTTCATGTCCTTTGTAGGGACATGGATGAAGCTGGAAACAATCATTCTTGGCAAACTATAGCAAGGACAGAAAACCAAACACCGCATGTTCTCACTCATAGGTGGGAATTGAACCATGAGAACACTTGGACACAGGAAGGGGAACATCACACACTGTGGCCTGTCGTGGGGTGGGGTGGGGTGGGGGAGGGATAGCATTAGGAGATATACCTAATGTAAATGACGAGTTAATGGGTGCAGCACAGCAACAAGGCACATGTCTACATATGTAACAAACCTGCACGTTGTGCACATGTACCCTAGAACTTAAAGTATAATTTAAAAAAATCACATTATCTACAGTTCTTTTAATTTCACCAATAATACGTGTTGCAAAATTCACGTTTTCTTCATTTCATTCCATTCTGATGTAGAATACAACTTGTGCAATTAAAATGAGAGCGTCATCAAAGATTTGCCACAAGTCATCTTAAAATTTAATTATGAAATTTCAAAATTAAATCTCATATACCACTAGCAGTCTCGTTGTTTAGTTTGTTCAGTTATCTCTAGTTTACGGAGATAAATTTCAATGTCTTCCAGTTTTTTAGCTTTGTTTTTAATAAATGCAATTTAATAAAAGCAAAAATAAAAAGCAAAAATAAGTTTTAGTGCTCTATTCATTGAATTATTTGACTAAAGCTTTCCTGATGATTTTGAACAAATTGCATACAAAAAGTTTATCGTTGTAGTACACTTAGGTTGAATTATATGGTAGTTTTTGAAAATCTCAAACTCTTCCAAGATTTTTGTTTTCAAAGGGAAAAGAGAAATTTACTGAGACATAAGGTTGATATGTAGAAGGCAGCAAAAAAAAAAACCCCAAAAAACAAAAAACAAAAAAACCTCCATGCTATAACATTTTATTCAACATTAGCTTCATTAGCTTCGTTGCAAAAAATTTTGTTCATTTGCTCTCCACATAAAATATTTGTAGATTTTGATATTATGACTTTTATATTTTAGACTTTTAATTTATGGACTTTCAGGAAGTTGCAAATATAGTAGAGTCATGTGTGCCATTCATCTAACTTCCCCAAATGGCAACATCTTAGATAGCTATATTATGTCAATATTAGGAAATTGACATTGATATACTATTATTAACTGACTACAGACCTTGAGTTTTCCCCAATTTAAAAATTTCACATTTGTATGTGTATATAGTTATATATATTTTTATCCCATATTAAGATTCATGTGCAGCAGTCCCCCCTTTTCCATCAGGGATATGTTCCAAGACCCCCAGTGGATCTCTAAAACCATGGATAGTATGGAACCCTATGTATGCTATGCTTCATCCTGTAACATAATGGGTGGGTAATGTTTATAGCATGGATATACTGGACAAAGGGATGATTCACATCCCAGACAAAGCGTGACAACATGAGATTTTGTCATACTACTCAGAACAGCATAAAGTGTAAAGCTTATGAATTATTTCTGCCATTTTTCATGCAATATTTTCAGACAATGGTTGACCACAGGTAATCGAAATCATGGAAAGTGGAACCACAGGTATGAAGGGACTACCATAACTACCACCATAATCAACAACAGAACTTGTCCAACACTGTAAAAGAAAACACTTGTGCTACTTTTTTGAATATGCGCCTCTTCCATCCTCCCACCCCTGAAATCCAGTCTCTATCCCCTGGCATCCATTAATTTGTTCATCTCTGTAGCTTTATAATTTCAAGAATATTATATAAACAAAATCAACAGTGTGTATCCTTTGGAGATTAACTTTTTTCTTTTTTTCACCAAGCACAATGCCCTTGAGGCGCATCTAGGTTGTTGTATGCATCAGTAGTTCATTTCTTTTTATTGCTGAGTACTGTTACACTGCATGGATATGCCAGGGTTTATACTATCATTTGCACATTAAATTATATGTGAGTTGATCCAGTATGTTGCTATTATAAATACAGTTGATATAAACATTTTTGTACAGGTTTCTGTGTGAACCTGAGTTTTTGTTGATTGCTGGGTCATATGACAAGCACATGTTTACCTCTGTAAGAAACTGCCAAACTTGTCATTTACATTAAGTAAAATACCACCTTGGTTTCCAAGAAATACAAATCTAAAGAAAACCTGATGGACACAGTAAATCATACATTTTTAGTTGTTTATTTATTATTTACATATCATATTCTTTTTAGTGAGAGTTACACATTTTTCATTGAAGAAAGACTGGATCTCCCTAACTCTCCCAGACTCCCCCACCAAAAAAAAAAAAAAAAAAAAAAAAAAAAAAAAAAAACCAACCAAACAAAAAAACCTGCCAAACTATTTATAAGAGTGGCTGTTCTCTTTTATGTTCCCATCAATGGTATATGAGGCACTCACTTTCTCTACATCCTTACCTTTGATAGTGTCACTTAAGAAAAAATTTAAAACTGTTTCAATGCATATGTAGTGGTATCTCAATATGGTTTCAATTTGCATTTCCCTAATGGCTAATGACATTGAACTTCTTTTCATATGATTATTTACCATGTATATCTTCCCTTTGATGAAGTACCTGTTCATATATTATGTAGATTTTTAATTTTTCTGTATTTTTAATAAGTTCTTGAGTTTAGAGAATTCTCTATCCTTGGTATATGGTTTTTTGTTGGAAGTGTGATTTCAAAATATTTTGTATCCATCTGTAACTTGCAGTTTTATTCTCTTAACATGGCTTTCATAGCGCAAAAGATTTCAGTTTGAAGTCCCATTAACATTTTTTTTTGTGGATTGTCTTATTGGTGTCATGTGTAAGAACTCTTCACCTAACCCCAGGTCCTGGATGTTTGCCTGTGTATCTTCTGAAAGTTTTATAAATTTACAAATTATTTTAAATTAATTTGGGGATACAGTAAGAAGTTTGATGTTCTTTTTGTCTTTTCCAATGGGTGTCTAGTTGTTCCAGCATCGTTTGTTGAAAAGAGTATGCTTTCTCCATTGAATTGCTTTTGCACCTTTGTCAAAAATCTTTTGAGCATATTTGTGTTGGTCTATTTATGGATTCTTTCTTGTGTTCCATTGATCGACATGTCTACTCTTCTGCCAGTACCTTACTATATTGATTATTATACTTATAAATTCAGTCTTAACATCAGGTAGAGTGATTCCTACCACCTTAAACTTCTTCAGAATTGTTTTAGCTATTATAGCTCCTTTGCCTTTATATATAAATATTAAGCTAAGCCTGTTCTGTATTTATAAAAAGTTTACTTGGAACTACAACTTCTATTCATTTTTAAATAACTTTATTGAGATATAATGCACATAGCATAAAGGTCACTCATTAAAAGTATACAATTCAATGGCTTTTGCTATTTTCACAGAACTGTACATTTATCACCATAAGCAATTTTAGAAGATTTTTACTAATGCGTAAAGAAACTGTTCTTGTTTACCGTCACCCCCCAATCTCCTCATCCCCTGGCTTTAGGCAATCAATTATCTATCTAGTGTCTCTATTGATTTGACTTTTCTGGAAATTTCACATGAAAGAGAGCATACAATTTTTGGTCCTTTGTGACTTTTTCATTTAGCATAGGCTTTCAAAGTTCATACATGTTATAGCATGTATTAATGCTTCATTTCTTTTTGTTGTCAAATAATTCATTGTGTGGAAATGCTATCTATTTTTTATCTATTCATCCGTTGATGGACATTTGGGTTGACAACATCTTTTGGCTACTATGAAAACTGCTGCTATGAACATTCATGATGAGTTGTGTGGACATATATTTTTATTTGTCTCAGGTAGATTCCTAGGAATAAATTTGCTGGATTACATAACTCAATCTTATTTGAGGAATTGTCAGTCTATTTCCCACAACAGCTGTACCATTTTACGTTCCTCCTGGCAGTGTACAAGTGTTCCACTTTCTCCTCATCCTTGCTAACACTTATTATCTGTCCTTTTCAGTATAGCCATCTTAGTGGGTTTGAAGCTGTAAATCCTTGTGGCTTTGATATGTATTTTCTTGAAGGCTAATTATGTTGAGCATCTTTTCCTGGTGCTTACTGACCATTTGTGTATCTTCTTTGGAAAAATATCCATTTAGATCCTTTGGCTCATCTTCCCATCTTAAAAATTAGATTGTGTATCTTTTTAATTCCTGAGTTGTAATTTTATATATATATATAAATATATATATATAATTACACACACACATACACACATATATACACACTGTATGTAGCAACCAGATATATGATTTACAAAACTTTTCTCCCATTCTGGGCACTGTATTTTCACTTTCTTGATAGTGTCCCTTGAAGCCCAAAAGTTTTTAGTTTGATGTTCAGTATATGTTTTTGTTGTTGTTGTTGCATTTGCTTTTGGTGTCATATCTAAGAAAATATTTTCTAATTCAAGGTCATTAAGAACAAAGTTGAAGGACATACACTTGCTGATTTCAAAACTTACTATAAAGCATCCCTAATCACAACTTTGTAGTCCTAGAATAAAGATAGATTCATAGACCAATGGAATAGAATTGACAGTTCAGAAATAAATGCATATAACAACCAATTGATTTTTGGGAAGGATGTAAATAATATTCATTGGGATAAAAAATGGTCTTTCAACAAATGGTTCTGGGAATTCTGGAAATCTATACTCAAAGAATTCGGACCCTTACCTAACACCATATACAAAATCAACTCAGAATAGACCCAAAACCCTGAATGTAAGAACTAAAACTGTAAAACTTAGAAGAAAAATAAGAGTAAATCTTTATGACTTTGGATTTGGCAATAGATTCTTACATATGAAAGAAAGCATAAAGAAAAAGTAAATAATTTGGACTTCATAAAAATTAAACTTTTGTTCATCAAAGGACACTACTAAGAAGGTGAAATAAATTACAAAATTGGAGAAACTGCTTGCAAATTATATACTTGATAAGAGACTACTACTCAAAATACATAAAGGAATCTTATAATTCAACAATGAAAAGACAAGGCAATTAAAATATAGACTGAGGACCTGAATGAATGCTTCTCCAAAGAAGGTGTACAAATGGCTAATAAGCACATGAAAACATGCTAAACATTATTAGTCATTAAGGAGATGCAAATCAAAAGCACAAGGAGATATTACTTTACATACACTAGGAGGTCTAGAATTTTTAAGAAAGGAAAATAAGTGTTAGAATATGGAGAAATTTCAACCCTCATATATCACTGGTGTTGATGTAAGATGGTTAAGTCACTTTGAAAACGGTTTGTCTGTTCCTCCAAAAGTTAAACAGAATTAACCTAAGGGCTATCAATTCCTCTGCTAGGTATATATTACCAAAACTTAACACAAGTATTCAAACAATAACCTGTTTACAAATGTTCATGCTAACACTATCCAGAATAGCTAAAATATGGAAACAACTAAAATGTTGATTAACTGAAGAATAGAAAAGCAGAATATAGTGTATTTGCACAATGGAATATTATTCAGCCCTAAAAAAGAATTCTGTTTTGATACACACTACAACTTGAATGAACATGGAAAACATTAGGCTAGGCAAAGAAGGCAGACACAAAATGTCTAATTTTGTGTGATTCTGATACAGACAGCAGACAAGGAAACACTGGGTAGAAGAGAGTGGTTCCCCACCCTCAAGCCTACAAATTCATGGCCCTAAATGGGAACAGGCATTCCCTTTTTCATGCCCAAAAGTTGCCTTTTGACCACCATTCCCCCTTATGCTGTACCCGTATAAACCACAGACCCCAGGCTCCAGAAGCAGACAAGGAAGAGATGAACAAAAGAGTAGAAGAACAGCAGAACGGCTTGGCAGAGGGAAGAGGAGGTATGTCTGAACATGGAGGGGAGTTTGGCTGGGGACGGCCAGAGAGGAGATTGGCTGCTGAATGGCTACACTCCAGGGGAAGATCATCTTCCCACTGCATTCCCTTTCCAGCTCCTCATCTACCCCACTGAGAGCCACCTCCATCACTCAAAAACTCCACATTCATCCTTCAGGTCCGTGTGTGGCTTGATTTTTCCTAGATGCTGGACAAGAGTTTGGGATACAGAAAGCTGTCACACTGGTGCTCTGCCCTTGCAAAAAGGCAGAGGGTCCACTGAGCTGTCTAACACTTAAGCCACCTGCAGATAGCAAAGGTAAAAGAGCACACTGTAACATGTGCCCACTTGGGCTTTGGGAGTCACAGACACCCACAGCTGGACCCTGCCATGGGGCCAGAGGCCAGGGGCACTTGCCCAGGCTCCCACATCTTTCCATCTGTGTGCTCCCTCTCCCTTAGGGGGTTTGAGCAAATAAGACAAGCCATAACACTGTCATATGTCCTGTGAGATGGGTCAGGGAACTCTCCCATTTCAGTTTCATTTATATGAAGTATTCGGATTAGGTAAATCCATAAAGACAGAAAGCAGATTAGTGGTTGCCAGTGCCTGATGAAGGGAAAATATGGAGAAATATGAAAATGTTTTGGAACCAAATGGAGTAACAGTTGTACAACACTGTGAATGTATTAAATGGCATTGAAGTGTATATTAACAGTTAATGCTATGCTATATGAATTCTACCTGTGGAAAAAGAAAAATTAAAGATCCTGAACAAATACTAAGTCAAACGGGACACTAAAACAATAGGCATAAACCAGTGCAACAGTTCGGAGGGTAACCCTAACTTCTGCATGTTAGGGCTTAAGAGTATTAAAGCTTTTAAAAAATGTGTAAACATACGTTTGCTATATACTTTATTAATTTCTCATTACCCTCTCAGTTCTTGTCTAAATCCAGCCTACACTGGCAATGTTCTTCTCCTGGTCTTTCTTCCACTCAGGAATTTGCTATGGATTACCAGTGATTTCCTTTTATAGAAGTTCCCAAGAACAAATCTAAATGTACGAGTCTTAATTTCAGTCAATTGAGAAGCCAACTGTCACACTGAAATTTCCACGAGACAACTGCCTCTTTTACCAAAGTTAATATATGGTTCACACTTAGATTCTTCATCTTTTTCCCAACATCTCACTGAAAATCAGGATTACAGACTCAAATGCTGTCACTGATGAGGAAGGAAAAATTAAAGAGTGTACAGATGAAGTATGATAGGAAGATGAGGGTTTCTAGCAAAATGAGATGCTCTACCTAAGGAAAGTCAACCTTTAAGACACTGTGCCAGCTAAACCAGACTGATCTACAAGCCAGAATTCAACTCATCGTCTGAATTTACAACTTCTGGAAGTAAATGCACTGTCATAGAAAACTCTTTTCTGTGCTCTTGCTCAGAAAGGTTTGATGGAGATAATACAGAGAAGAAAGATTGTTTTTGTTAAAAGCTTTGTAAGTGAAAATAGTTCAAATTCCTTTGTTCCCTTTATTTTATGGGATCATAGAACCTTAGACCTGGATGGGAACTTTGAGTCTCATTTTCCACTTAAGTGCAGGACTCTTCTTGGTAATACCTCTGACAGAGAGCCCCAGGTGTCATTTAACACTTCTTGAATGAGGACTTCACAATACATAAAGGCAGTCTTTTTGTTACTGGCCTGCTGAAGTTGTTAGAGGGTGATTTTTGAGATGAGCTGTGTTCTTACTTGCCTGTTTCTCCTGTCCATCTTGATTCTCCCTGTTGTCTGGAGACAAAATGAATCCATTCCTGCTTCTACAGGTTTTTCCTTCAAATATTTGAAGATTGCTCTCAAATCTCTTTGGTTTTATCTTTTCCAGGCTAAACAGTCCAAGTATTCAGTCATACCTCATTTTGACATGATTTGCAATTCCTTGTCTTATAGAATGTCTTATAGACATCTTCCCTGTCTTATAGAATTTCTTTTTAAAATGTAAAGACGAATATCCTGCAATGGCCCTCTCCTTCATCACTACCCTTTTGATTTTTGGTATTTTTAGAAAAAGACATGCAGTCCAAAGAAAATGTGAGAACAAAGCACGGTAAGACTAGTGCTTCTAGTGTTCTGAACTTCAGCTCTTGTTCTATGTTCTTTACCCCCTTTAGATTGTGTGCTGCATGAAGGCAAGGACTGTGTTTTTCTGATTCATCATACTGTTCCCGGCACCTTATACAGTACCTGTAATATAAAAATTCCCAATACATAATTGTTCAATCATTTAATAGTTAACTTATGTCACTGTCTCTTCATTGGCTAGATGCAGAGACTGGAAATAAAATTTTGTAATACCTGGTCTTGTTGGGATATCCAGTTTTCTTTTCTCTTTTCCTCCCTCCCTCTCCTTTTAAAAATTTCTCCAAGTTTTTAGAAATCTTTAGAGACATAAATATTATAAACTAGTGAACTCATGAGAGCATGTGAGCTAAATGCCATCTGTTTCAGGGAAATACTGTCCTGTGCCAGTCAGTGTTTTTCACCCAAAGTGAAGTCCAACATGTGCAAAAACTGGAACTAGAACAGAAGTACTTTATCCCTTAATGCCTAGATTGCTGCAGAGTTCTTTTCCTTGGTGAATGTGTGTGCACGTGTGTGTGTGGTGTGGTGTGTATGTATTGCATGTATGAGTTTATGGGATAGAGAGTAAGCCTCGTGGCCTGGGAGTGGGGCTGATCAACTCTACAGATCTGTGATTACCAGCTCGCTCATGTGTGAAATAACTGGAATTAACTTAGCTATTGCCATACAGTGAGTGATGGGTGGAATTGGGAATCAAATGCAGATCTTGTGAGTATAAATGCAGTGCTCTATTTCATGGGTGTTTCTTTTTAAAATGTAAAGACGAATATCCTCCAAATTAATTTGCCTTCTACTTTCATGAATGATTTTATTTTTCTGGATCAATGGCCCTTGGTGGAATGAAATTTCACCAGCTCTGGACTACAGGGCCCAATTGTCATCCTTTATTTCTACTTCTTAGAAGTATGGACAGCTGCTTAATTTGTAGCAACCTGGTGTGTTTGCAGATCCTGGGACCCTATTTCTTGCACCCAGAATCCAAAACTTTATGGGGTTTAGAAATTTACATTTTTAACTATAAACTCAATTCTTCTCTATAGGCTAGAAAGAGAACATGGTTTTTGTGTGATTGTTATTTTGTCCGGGGTATTAATGAGGAAAAATAAGCCCTAGGGAAAAAGTTTTTGATGCAGGAAGAGGTGCTGGAAGTGAGCAGAAGCTTTGTAAAAATATCAGGTGGCAGGATTTCTACAAACAAGGGGAACAAAGGAACAAATCAAGAGTAATTCAGAGGTCTAAGGCCAGCTAATTTGGGGCAAATGGCTATGCTTATCTAAATGACTGGCATCACAGGGACTTGCACAGTAAAATGATTCACATGAATATGGATGATGAATAGACATTTAACATTTGAGCAGCTACATATATTCAGGTACCTTTATTTTAAAAATAGAATCATTAAAAGGAGCGATGAATTTATTAGCATGGAAAAATGCCCACAACACATTAAGTAGGAAAGGCCTGCTTACATTGTGAAAGTATAAAGAGAAGGGCAGAAGTGGTTACTATGACAGTTTTCTTAGTGTCTACCTTTTTGAGAAGAAGAAAGGGGCACAGGATTGTGAGGGTAGCAGGAAAGACTTTCTGGGATGTTGGTGCTGTACCATTTCTTGGCCCCTGTGCTGGATACACAAGACACTTGCTTCATGATAACCCATCAAGATGTATGTTAAAAAAAATGTGTGTACTTTCCTGACTTGCATGTTATCTTTCTCAGAAAAATAGCTAAATTTTGAAGTTTTAACACCAGCACCTTACTATTTCAATTGTTTCAAATTCATTCAGGAAAAATGCCCCAATTTAGCTTCTTATTCCGGAAATGGAAACTTTAAATGTTCACATTTATCTATGATGCATATGACTTGATTTTAAATGGATGGCATGACAACTCTCTTGAAAATAATTTGCTGGTTTAATAAAACATGCTATACTCTAGAACTGCATCAGGATTTCTCAGCTTAAAACCAGTCTTGAGTCTTTGGTCTTTATCTTTCTCTTATTTTCTCATTAAAAATTGTTACCGCTGTATTATTTGACTTTTTTTTTTCTTAATTCTAAAAAGCTGATATTTTACAGGTCCACTGTGTGGTTTACAAGCAGCTTTGCCTGGACTGTTTGATTTGATTCAGAATATTTCTCTAAGGCAATAGAGAGGTTCCTACTAACCTCACTCTATCCTAGGCTCCTCACATATGAAATCAGGGAAATTAACTTAGCTATTGCTATACAACAAGTGATGGGTGGAATTGTGAATCAAACTCAGATCTTGTGAGTATAAATGTAGTGCTCTATCTATTATATGGGTGTTTCTTTTTAAAAGGTAAATGCAAGTGGCATCTAAATTAATTTGCCTTCTACTTATCAGGCTCATGAATGATTTTAGTTTTTAGATTACTGGCCCTTGGTGGAAAGAAAATTTTAACAGCTCTGGACTTCAGGGCCCAATTGCCATCTTTTATTTCTACCTTGTAGAGAAATGAAGAGTTACTTAAATGAAAAACTACATTTTACATTCAATGAAATATACATACAGAAAAGTGTAAATTGGTGTGTGTAGCTCACTTGATTTTCCCCAAGCAAATAAAACCTTGCAACCGGCACCTACATCAAGAAAGACAATTTTTTAACATCTCAGATGTTTCCCTCATATTAATGTTCAATCAGTATCCACATCCAACGCCAGGCACTGTCATGACTTTGGCACCATAGATCACTTTTGCCTGTTTTTATGCCTTCTGTAAATTGAATCGTATAAGATGCTTTTATGTCTGGCTTCCTTGGCTCCATGTTACATTTGTGAGATTTACCCACGTTGTTATCTGTACTTACAGAATATTCGTCCTCTTTATGGCATAGTATTTCATTGTATGACTATATCACAATTTTTCTATCAACTATTGATGGGCATTAGGTTAGTTTTTGGTCTGGGGTTATGAAAATCAGAATACTATCATGCTAGTCTAGGTCTTTTGGTGAACAGTTACACATATTCCTGTTACATATATGGCTAGGAGTAGGATTGCTGGGTCCTAGCTTATGAAGTGTTCAGACTTAATAGATATTGTACAACATTTTTCAAACAGGTTTATACTCCCACTGCTCCATGACAGCCAGCTTGGAAGAGAGTTGGGGTTATAAAAGCCTTACTCTCTCTCTCTTCTGATATCTTGCATGTGCTTTCCACTGTCTGAGCCCAACCTGAAGCTGCAATAATACATTACTTGAGGTCAGCCTCCATGATGCTGAGCAAGGTGAAGGGGGCTGATTCTGGAGACTGAAGGGGAAGACATCCAGCTCTTCCTCTCATTCCATGCTCCTGGGAAAATTGCCGTTTTTCTTCTCTGCATGAAGAAAATTTTTTTTTACGTCTTCTCTTATTTTAACTATTTTGTAAAAGCACTTAAAAGAAGTAAATGGAGTTATTTGGGCGGGCATGGTGGCTCACGCCTGTAATCCCAGCACTTTGAGTGGCTGAGGTCAGTGGATCACTTGAGGTTAGCAGTTGGAGACAAGCCTGGCCAACATGACGAAACCCGGTCTCTAGTAAAAATACAAAAATTAGTCAGGTGTGGTGGTGTGTTCCTGTAATCCCAGCTACTCAGGAGGCTAAGGTATGAGAATCACTTGAACCTGGGAGGTCGAGGTTGCAGTGAGCCAAGATCGCACCACTGAACTCTAGCCTGGGCAAAAAAGCAAGACTGTTTCAAAAAAAAAGTAGATGGTGTTATTGAATATGGATATGTGAACTTTTTTATGTTCCAGAATTGTCATCCTATCTAGAAATGGCATGTCTGGACATCTTACACTTAGATCTGTAATGTGAACATGCTTCTCCTTATGTCCATATTTTAAGTGCTATCATACTCGATGCATGCATTGTTTTGGACAGGAAAGTTTTGGGGAATATGAAATAGTAAATGGTAAAGTAGAACCAAAATAGCGCATGTCTAACCATTCTAATTTAGAAAAAGGGAAAAGACATAGGGAAGGGAATATGAAGGCGTAAACATGTGTTGTATGTTTACTATGCGACAGGTACTGTGCAAGCATACGTTTTCCACAAAGTAAGAATGGTGCTCAGAATTCTGATTCTTCAGCACATACATGATCCATTGTAGTTGCTGCCACAGCTACTCCATTCTATCAGCTGCAATGTATCGAGAAAAGGGTAGTATTAGGTATAGAAGTGAGTTCTGGGATGCATGAGCAAGTTGCAAGCGTAGGTTGCTCAAGTTCTTAGTGTGCCCACACCTGTCCAGCTGTCCGCCCCCCCACCTCCACCCGCAGCCTGACCTCCCTCAGTCAGCCCCTTTGGCTTTTTGGGGCTTCCCATGACCAGGAGTCAAAAGATGAAAACACTTCGGCCTAGATAACAGATGGACCTCTCCAATAAGACAGCACAGGTGGATTGCTGCAATATTACAGCCTCTCACAGGAGGGGCCCTGTAGAATGGTGGGCGAGTAAACACTCCCAGTAGGCAGAATTGAGGCAGTATATCTTGTTCGATGAAGATGTGGCTAAGGGCAAGATTTACTGTGATTCCTGAACAGAAGGTAATGGTCTGGCCAGATAGTCAGGATACTGTTATGAGCAAAATTGGGGAATTGATGCTAACTGTGTCATGCCAGGCAGAGAAACGCTTGATTTATGGGAAACAGAATGTGTGTGGCCCAGAGCAACAATCACAGATTATTCCGTGGTACCTTACTGCCCACTGGGAACAAATGCCTGTGTTCACAGCTCTTGCTGGGAGGGCGTGTTTAACCGGGCATTCTTATATCTGGCGACTCACCTAGCCCAGCAGATAGGACTGGCATACGTTATGAGGGTAGAGGGAGAATGACAATTGTCTGGGCTGAAAAAATTACATTCTCTTGGAGAATTTGAACTTAGACACTATGGAAAGTCACAGGTGGGTTTCAAAGATTCTAAAAGCAGACATAGGGAGACAATAGGCCAGGTTACTGGTAGAACATCAGCTTCCAAACTCTAGATGTCAGGCTGCCCAGACTTCAGAACATCCCTCCAGCCTCCAGTTCCCTTTTCTAATAACTATAGTGATTCCTCATTTCTCATTCTGGCATCCAGGAAGTCTATATCCTTACAACACCTAGAAGTTTGCTTTAACTCGATTGACTGCAGTTTTATGCTTTCAGCTGATAAATCCTTGGTATTAACACAATTAAAACCATGTATTGGGTCTTAGGCATCTAGGGATTGACAATATGTGGTTCCTGCTCACATTTTACCACTGAAGAAATTTAAAAAGTAATTTATGCTATTTAATTTGATACATGTTAAAAATTGAAATAAATATAGAAAAAAACAATAAAAGCCAAACAAGGAAATGGCTAAATCTGTCAGTGAGTTTCCTGTGACGTTAATGATCAGGGTCAGGGTCTGTCACAGGCTCAGAACCCTTCCTAAGCACTGAAGGGAACCAGGTGGTCATGTTTGTATAAATTTTGCAAAAGTAGGGTATTTTTACTGCAATTACTATCCATAGTCTTTTTAAATTTTTATTTTTTTGAGACAGAGCGTCTCTCTCTGTTCAGGCTGGAGTGCAGTGGCGTGATCTCAACTCACTGCAACCTTCGCCTACTGGGTTCAAGCCATTCTCCTGTCTCAGTCTCTGAGTAGCTGGGACTACAGGTGCATGCCACCATGCCCAGCTAATTTTTTGTATTTTTAGTAGAAATGGGGTTATTTGTCCTTTGGGTTCTGCAAAACCAGGATCTGCCCCTTCTGGGGAGTTTAGTGATGACTTCAGAGAGGAGGTAGCTTTGAGCCAAATCTTGAAGGATGAGGATTTTTCTCAGGTGGACAGGGCAGATGAGCTAGGATAGGCAGCAAGAACTCTGTGTCAAGGCATGGCACACATGTGAATCAATCTTGATTGTTTGGGGAACAGACAATAGTTTGAAGCTAGAGCTGAGTGGGTGGTGGCAGGCAGTGGGTAGCACTGGAGTTGAAGGAATCTGGGAAAGGGGGTGGAGGCCAGTCATGCATGCAGACTCATGTAGGCCGTGCTTAAGATCTTGGATTTATCATGTGGGTGATGGGAGATGGGAGAAAGGGATGATAGCATGAAGGAATCCTAAGTAGCTTTCTTAGATGGAGTCTTCCTACGCACCCCAAATATTTCTAGTTCTAGAATGTTCAACAAGATCAGGAAGCTTGCAAGCTTTTACAGATGCAGTAACTTTGAGAAGGTGAGAACGTGGTAATAGAGAAGAAAGCAATAACATACATTTGGAGAGAAAGGTAATACAATGGGTGAGAATAAAAAGTAAATTGAATTATTGTAAAAACACACAGTTGAAAATGTTGAAGGCCATTTCCAAAATGTCAGGGAGGAAGACTAGAAGGGAGGTGGAGAATGAGAAAAATATTTTCATCAGCCTCTACTTAAAGCATTCATTCCCATAGTGTCTCCACTGAGAAAAAGATGAGACACAGTCCAGAAGAAACAGGATTTGGTTGGAATTTTCCCAGCACCCTCCACATGTGCTTATGTAAAACTGCATGCCTTAAGTGCTGCTTAGTGTAGGTCGGGGGCATAAGGTCCAAAGTGGCAGGGAGAGGCCCTTTCTAAATGCCCGCCTCTTCATGAGCTATGACTCTCCAGCCACTAATTCCACACTTTTTCAAGAAATGCAACATAACTCATAGCCAGTCAGCTCTGGGATTCCAGCCTGTGGCTTTGCACGCCCATAATCCTAGTATCTTGATGACAGTTGCCCTATCACTTCTGCTCCATAATTCTTATCTGGGCATGAGAAGTTTTTACATTGCATTTGAGGCTAAGACTTCAGCAGCAGTAAGTTAAATCCAAGAAATAAGCATGCAACATTGTACGTGTGTTTCTATAAAGCTGTTGTGTCAAACAGACATCCATTAGGTGGTTGCCCCAGATGTGGCCACTGGTAGATTTCATGCATTAGGGAGCTGCTTTTACCTATGTTTGCCAAATCCATGGCCCTGGTGAGACATACATGGAGCCATGACAGAGGCTCATGACTTCAAACCCCTACATCAAGAAGAGTTTTCCTTATGGGTGCTCTGTGGTCTGCATGCAGAAGCATGCATTCAACTTCATTGTTAATGAAGCTCCTTCCAAATTGGCATCAGTCACCTTCTGGTTCCTGTATCTGATATCATCTGAAAATGGCAAGTCTGGGCAGAGGGCAGCCACCAAACAGGTAAGAATTAGAGCATATTGTCTTTGCCTCCACCTCTACCTCCATAGTCTCACAGTATCAACTCCATGTATTTTAGCAGCAAGAAAAGACACTGAGTCAGGAATAAGGTGTGATTCAACTGACATTTGTATTAGCTTAATGAATCTAACATTTCTTGGGCTCTTATAAGGCTATGATAAAGCCATTAAAGCCCAAATTTCCTATCCCACTTTTCAGAGTAAGGAGGCCAACTTAATGCCTTGTGAGCCAGAGAATATAGGCTAAAGTTTTCTCTTCTACATCTTTGGTCCTTCCACAGAGTGCCAGTAATGGCTCCCCAAGCCCATGTCCACGCAAACTTCCATCAGGACCCGAAAACCAGGGATGAAGCCAGGGTATTTAACCTATTTATGCCAAAGGTTTCAGTTTGCTGAATTGTAGACATGTGAAAAATCAGACCTTGGTGATGACCTTGAGCAGTAAGATATAAATAACTCCTACATGCTTAGCGTTCCAATAATGGAACACCAGGCATAAATGGATGTGATTAAGATTTTTATGCATGGATGCACTACCACTGTCACGAGCTTCCTGTCCAGGAGGGCCTTCAGTGTCTCAAGCCTACTTGGTATGAACTCTGAAGTCCTTCCCACCCCTACAAGACACCCCTCAGGGTGAGCTGAGATCAGCCGGTGGGATACAGTGGCCAAAAGGAATTGTCCTGGGGGTTGGTTAGCAAGCAGGAGAGCAAAAGGTGAGAAGAAAACCATGTACAGGGTTTTTACACCTCCAGCTGAAGAAGGTGAGGCATAGAGGTGTCATACCATTAGGGGATGTATCTGAGTCACAGCACCAAAGTATGTTAGTTAGCAGTGGCGAATCTGTACAGGTCTGCAGAAAACTTGATTCTTGCCTCCTCAGAAGAAAGACTTTGGCCCAGGGACATAAAGCAGAGTGGGAGACTGAGGCAAGTTTTAGAGCAAGAGTGAAAGTTTATTAAAAAGTTTTAGAGCAGGAGTGAGAGGAAGTATACCTGGAAGAGAGCCAAGCAGGCGACTTGGGAGGTCCAAGTGCTATATCTGATCCTGGACTTGGAGATTTAGACATCGGCATGGTTCTGGGGTTTGCATCTCTTCTCCCTTAATTTTTCCTTGGACTGGGCTGTCTGCATGCACAGTGGCCTGCCAGCCCTTGGGAGGGGCCACATGTGCAGTGTATTCACTGACGTTGTGCACATGCTTATTTGAGGTGTTTTTCTTTACAGTCAGGTGTTCTCAGAGGAAGGTCATATACCAGTTAAACACCACCATCTTGCCTCTTAGTGTGCATGCTTGAGACCGCTACCTTGCTCTTGAGATCTTATGGGGAAGCTGATGATCACGTTTTCTATCTATTGGGAAACTGCTTTTCCCTGGCACTGGCTGCAAGCAATTATTATTTTAAAGAGACAGTTTAACACCTACCTGACCATCACCTGATGGTCACCTGACATTCCTGGGCAGGGTGGTGGGTGTAGAATCGGGGTGGTGGCGGGGAGTGGAGTCAGTGGTGTAAGGGATGGCAGGGCGGTCTCTCCTGCCCTGCTCATGTCTGCCTACCTACTCTAACACTGACATCATGATAGGACTCCGATGTACCAGTACAATATATACAGCCGATGCCAATTATGACTGAACTTTACAGGCAACAAGTTAAATCTCACTGTGTGTGTCTCTTTAAAATTATTCCCTTTTTAGTAGAACACTGTCACTTTTACTCATCACTTTCCCCATTACCCCAATATTAAGTAGAGCCTGATGTTGAGCACATGGACCCTAGAACCAGACTAGCTGCATTCTAATTCTGACTACTCTTATTTCCTGTGTGACCCTAGGCAGGTGAGTTACCTGACCTCTGTTTTCCTTCACCTATAAAGAGAGTATGATGAATAGTAGAGAGCACTATAGCCTGCTTACTTCCTCATTCCCATCATACAGATGAAAAACAGGTTAGGGAGAATTGTTTTTAAAATTGAGTTAATTTATATAAAGAAACCACTCCATACCTGGTACATAAGTACTCAAAATGTTGTTATTGAAACTGTTAGCAGGAAATGAAGTCCCCAGTATCTAACTTTGGAAAAGATTTCGGCCAAGAGATGGTTCAAAGATAGCAGAGACCTTTATAATGGGAAATAGGGACCAAAGAGCTTGTTGTAGGGGAGAAAAATAAGTACACTTCAAGGGAAGTGTGGGCTGATCCTGTGGGAAAACAGCTCTGAGGATCTTGCACTGTGAGTTTTATCGTCAGGCTCCTCCTTCAGGTTCCCACTTCTGTCTCATCTGCCTTTTTTTCTTTGTCTAGTTTTCATTTCTGCCTTAGGTCCCCACCTTTGTCCTCACCTAGTTTCCTCCCAGGCTTTTGGGACCCTTCCTTACTGTTGACTAATGTGCATACATGCGCCAGGAATCACTACAAATCTTGCCTAATGGTGGCATTGCTCGTTACTGCCACTCCAGGAAGGCTGTATAGCAGTCAAATCTGTATTTATTGCAACTGTGTATCTCTTAGGAATTCCCCCTTTGTACTAATCTATACTTACGGTGCTGGTGTATCTCTTAGGAATTTCCCTTTTTACCCTTTTTCCTTCCTTATCAGTCTGTACCTTGTGAATTCCTGACATTTTAACTGCAGAGTATTGGGGAACTTAAGAGGCATTCTAGGGCCTTCCTTTCTGCCTAGGCAACTCTTCTTCCTACTCACACTTGACTAACTGCTCACCCACTCCAGCAGTAGCGATGCTGTTAATATGCAAATTTTGGATGGTCCCTCAGGCTTGAGACTTCCCAGACTTCCCTTCTGCTCATATCTGGCTTTCTGCCTACTCTGACATATCCACTGGCTTTTTCAGAATCTGAATTTACCTTCCCATTTCTTTGGAGGCAGTTGTGGAAGGAGTGGGGGCAATGGAGTCACAGATTTATTTTGCCACTTGCTAGATCATGACCTTGGTTAAGTTCCTCCCACCAGTGGATTACTTTTCTTTCCATAAGACGTTCATATTAACAACACTATGTGCCACACAGTAAATATTCAATACGTATTTCTTTTTTTCTTTCTTCCTGTTTGATTCACAGACCTCTTAAGACAAAGAGATAATCCAAATGAAGAGGGAATCTCTTTTCCATGTTTTCTAAGAAAAAAATGGGTAATGGTGAAAGCTTTTAGCTAAGAAAAAGTATTGAATGAGGATAAAGGCCCCAAAGCTCTGCTTTGCTCCTGATAGCAAGATAAATATGGGGGACGGGTTGATGAGCAGTTAACTAAGGGTAACATAGCGCTGGAATTTTTCCTTTTGGGCCTAGAATTTAGAAGTATGCCACTTTATTCAGCTGTCTTCTTTGTAAAACACTGTATGGTACCAGGAGGACATGGGACTAAACAAGAGATCAGAGACATAGTCCCTTTTTACAGAGTCAACAAACATGTGGTATACTGTCACATAAACTCCCAATAAGATGAAGATGCATAGTGGCCAAGTGATATGGTTTTGCTCTGTCCCCACCCAAATCTCATCTTAAACTGTAGTCCCCATAATCCCCACGTGTTATGGGAAGGGCCCAGAGGGAATTAATTGAATCATGGGGGTAGTTACCCTCTGCCATGATTATAAGTTTCCTGAGACCTCTCCAGCCATGCTGAATGGGGAGTCAATTAAACCTCTTTCCTTTATAAATTACCCCGTCTCAGGAATGTCTTATTAGCAGAGTGAGAACAGACTAATACACCAAAATAAGAAGGAAAAGCGATAAATATATGACCATATATGGAGAACTCATGAAGTCTAATCAGAGGCCACATGAGCCTATTCATTTGATTGGGGTATAAAATATATAAAAGGGACTATGCCTATTTAACTCCAGGGAAAGAATCAACAGAGGCTTAATTAGAAGACATATTCCCCAAAGCAAGGAATAGTTAGACAATTATAATACTTGTTTATTTATGTGATAAAAGTTATATATGAAGCCAAGAACCATAGCATTCAGCATAATTTCATAAAATTCAAACTGTATTGCTAATTAAAAAGATGAACAACCATGAGCATAAATGACCAATTAATTTATAGGGTCTGTTTTTGTTTTTGTTTTTGTTTTTGCTGGAGGATAACTCAAAATCCAGAAACCTAATTATTGGTAGCAAACCTTGCAAAAGAGACATAAGCAAAGTTCTGGGACATTGATAAAGGATGCTTAGGGTAGACCTGTAGCCTGAAGCTCCTTCCTCCCTCATTAAGTTGAGGGCTCACTCCTCTGAATGTCACTTTGCAGTATCTGTGCTAGAGGGTGTGTCTATGAATAAATAACATAATTAATAACTTCTAAGAAGACAGGGAGATATTAATTTTGCTGCTAACAATATAAGACTTCTCTGGGTCAGTGTTTATTATTGATATCCATTTGGTTTGGCTTTACTAAGCTGCATGCTAAAAGTGCAAAAACCAAATCTTTCCTAAATTCTATTCCCTTATCATAAAATGCCTAGAACTGCACAGCCCACTTTGGGCACTTTGTAAATGATTATTGGAGATAGAGGGATTAAATTACACATAAGCATTCTGCTTATCTTATAGGAAATTATACTGATCTCGTAACAGCTCTTAGCCCAAGGTGTAACTTAAATTTTCTAGCACAGTGTGGACTCCAGAAACTGGCAACCCAAAGGATTAGGTGTAAATGAGACCAACGTAACATCTGGGAATGGTGGCCATCTGGTTCAGAGAAAGTGAGACCAGTTACTGGACTATGGAAAGTTGATTGGTTCCAGAACCTCTGTTCTTTCTGTGCATCTCTGAGCTATTGGAATCCCAAGGCAACTTCCACAAAGCAAGCATGCAAACAACTGCATGGAGACCTGTAAGATGCTTGACAGCTTTTGACCATTAAGCCAAAAGGGCAGTGGTATGCAACCCAATGTCCCAGTTGTCTCATGGCCCATCAGCCATTGGTTTCTAAATCTCAAGTTCTATAATGGAAGAATAGGGAAGCTCATCAGTGATCCTGCAGACAAGGATACATTCATCAAGGTAAGGCTATAAGACAAGGATGGTTGAAAACTTTATGGTCATGAGAAAACCATATCTACCCCTGCCAAGATATCTTTATGACCCTCCTTCTAAAACCCACTTTGTTCTTTTACTCTGAGAACTTTTACACTCCATCAGACTAAACACCTCTCCTTTTTTTGTTTGTCATGGATATTATACTTCCCCCTGTTCTATTCAGAAATGGAAGTATGTTAGGTAATATAACTCCACCTACATTCATAGAAGTCAGTGCAATACCCTAAATGAAAAATAAGACAAAAATATAAAGAAATTAAGAAAATATTATGTGTTTGAACATGTAAATTTTTGGGTGCAAGTAAACTCTCTGACATAATTGTAACTATACAAAGAACATTCATCTACAAGTGCAGATTGTTGCCCTCAAGTATCACAAGTGGAGTTGCTACTGGTGATGCAACTTTTCTGAAATGATGAGCCATTCTTGGTAAATAATAACATAAAGATAATCTTCCCTTGATATGAAGGTAGCTGCATTCCAAGAAAATTCAGCATATATTAAAAATAAGAAAAAATACATGATGTTTATATTTTAAATGGAGTTAGGTTCTAGGCTTATTTAATTTTAAACAGATGTTTCATCTATATGGATGCCTGGCAAGACATTCAGAAATTATGGAAGATGTGAAACAATTCTTCATTGGGAGGGATTATTCCATATATTACACAAGAATTTGCATCTTTGACCACATCCAGTAAATACCAGCAGCAGTTTCCACCCTACAATTCCAAAATCATGGTGACAACCAAAAATTCTTTCCGAAACTTCCAAAACAACCTAGAATGTAGTTGCATTAGCTTAAGTGCTCAGAAAGCAAATGCTATGATGGGATTAGACATGTAAGAGATTAAATCATGAGGGAAAATTGAGAGGGAGCAGGAGGATCTGAGAATACTGTCTGACCTTGATGTAGGTTTGCCTCTTAAGAGGAAAGAGAAGGAAGGAAGGAAAGAAGCTCTTAGACTGTAGTGAAGGTCTATGAAAGTTTTCACAGGGTCAACAGGAGACAAAGTTGCCTATCAGAAGAGTCTGAGTCCCACCTCTTTTAAGAGTGTGCCTGCCTTAGTTTTCCTGCCAAACTCAGTCATTGGCTGGAAACAGCCTGTAGAGAGCATGATCTTGGCACAAATACAATGGTGGATTTCACAGGACAGACTCCTCTAGCAGGAGATCTGAGAGGTGCATTTTCATGGCCACCACCAGCGTTCCTCTTTTCTACCTATATAACTTTACCTGAATTTCAGCTCAAATTCCAGGTCTCATCTAAAATTTCCCTAAACACTTCACATTCATAGGTTTAACGTGTAGTTTCAACCAATTCTGAAAACCTAGGAGGCTCATGGTGGGTAATAATTGGAAATTTGACTGAGATTTTTTTTTGAACTCCAAGAACTATGATGCTGGCTTGCATAAGTGAGGCATACGGCTAGTGACTGACTTTAGCTGACTATTCATTCTCCATATCTCATGTTTCTTTGTGAACATAACAACTATAGTATAAAAGGTTTTTTTTAGTGTAATTTTTCCCATAAACATGTTGCTGGTGCTGGTAATGGAAGTAAAAAGCAACTGAAGAGTTACAAAGAGGTGATTGTTCCTAGCCAGAAGTAGGGTACATTGCATAAGATTTTCATCCTATACCAAGAAAATCATCGGAGTCTGGCAGTGCCATTTAAATTTTTGAGTACATTTTATGAAAGTTTTATGTGATATATTTATTTGGGAATTCAAGAAAAGTCTTGGGACATAATTCTTAGGATATGGAGAGTCTTTTATACTGCTCAAGCTATATCGTATGCATCTTGTCTTTGTGCTGTAGATAGTGTGACTTCCCAAGAGTAGGAAGTATTTTATTACTCCATAGCTCCTAGCATGGATCCTTTTCCAAATATACATTGCTCAATAACACCCCAAATTTTCAGATGCAAATGTAGCCCACACAATTAATGGGAAATAAATGGTAAAATGGCAAAATGAACTGTAGCAGCCAGGGCTGATACTGATTTCTACTCCAGTTTCAACCTAAATGCCAACATAGAAGTCACTCATTCCACCAAAAGTAAGTAGATTACAATCCTTCCCTCATCACTACAGTAATCTTCTTAAATCATCATAGCCACACTTATAGGCAATTGACAAGAGAGTGCTCAAAGAAGGAAAGAAAGTTTTCAGCTATGTGGTTGAAAGGAAAAACCACTTCCTGGATACAAATTAGTTGTCACAAGGCATTTAGTCAATAGTGTTGGAGGAAAGTGACCACTTTTGCATAGAGTAGCTAGGATATGGGAGGGGGGCAAGGAAGTACTGGGTAGAAAAAGGCAGCTCCCTGACTCTAGGGCTCCACCCTAGGACCTGTGCCCACAGACCTAGGTGTGGTCGGGCACTCCTGCCTTCATGCCCAAATGTTGCATTTTCCAAGACCACACTGGCCCACCATGTCCCATCCCGTGCCCGTAAAAACCCCAAGACACTAGCAGGCAGCGACCACAAGCAGCCGGATGTCGAAAGGAGCACATCAGTGGAAGAACACAGAAGTGGCTGGACATTGAGAGGAGCATATTGGTTGGAGCATGCTGACCGGCACTGGTGGACTGGCAGGCCATCAACTGGTGGAACAATGTGGAGTTTGACTGGGGCGGTCGGAGGGGAGCCCAGGCCACCAAGAGACCTGACTCCAGGGGAAAACCGTCTCCCTTCTGGATCCCCTATCTGCCGAGAGCTATTTCCACTCAATAAAACCTTGTACTCATTCTCTGAGGTCATGTGTAATCCAATTCTTCTGGTACAACAAGGCATACAGAAAGCCCTCTATCCTTGTGATAAGGCATGGGTTTAATTGAGCTAATACAAGCCACCTATGGACGACTAACCCAAAAGAGAACCCTGTAACACACACCCACTGGGACCTCAGGAACTATGAACATTCACCCCTGGATGCTGCCGTGGGGTCAGAGCCCCACAGCCTGCCCATCTGCATGCTTCCCCTTAGAGGTCTGAGCAGTGGGGCACTGAAGAAGTGAGCCACACCCCCATCATATGCCCTGTGCGAGGGATAAGGGAACCGTTCATGTTTCAGCTTGATCTTTCCTTTTTAAAGAGAACTTAGAGTTTTTGAAAATGCAGATTGGTAATCTGGGGCCTTCATATGGGTAAGTGACCACCACCATGCAGGCTACTGTGGGGCACAGCAGCATAATGAATACACAAAAATGGAGAAACAGGATCAGGATGCAAGAGAAGTCCAATAGGGCCATTCTCTGAACTGCACCCTCTGGGGAGTTCACCTGGAGTTATAGGGATGAGAAACTGGAAATACACAATCAGAATTCCATTGTGCAATGCAGGTTGTAGGGCAGAGTTATGTTGAGGTCAATGTGTGCTATTTTCATTTCATATAAAAAGTTGAATACTTCTTCAGTTAAAGCATTCCTCCAGGTATTGCTGTATAAAGGAGCAAACCTGGTACTCCATTCTGATCATTGTGGTCAAGATATTGCTTCTCAGATTCGGCTGATCCAAGCAAGGTGGGTTCCTTTAGCTAATGCTAAAACTTTAAAACCTTAATAAATTTCATTTCTTTCTGGGTGGGCTATTTGTTACACCAATTTCAAAAGAAGGAGAAAAATCATCTTTTTTCCAAAATGATTCAGTAGGTCAGTACTAAGTGGTAAGGTTCTCTCTAAACTGTAATGTTTGCAATAAAAGGGGCTGTTTAAGTAAATTTTATAATTCTCACAGTACTTAATAATCTGCCCAATGCACCATTCAATTAAATATTTGATTATAATAAACGATAAGAAAAATAAATGAATCTTTTGGACACCATCATTGTAAAAATGATCGGGCATTCTAGATTTCAAATTGTTTGACTCTGGGGTCCTCTTAAGCATGTTTTTGGCTCTGAGTTTTCAGTCGTCAGCTGACATAATGAGGACATCATTTCAAAACTGAAAGAAGGGAAGCCAAAGAGTCTCTTCATTTTAGAACCACATAATCATATTAACTCAGAGGAAAAACACGTTATTGAAGAAAAAAAATTCCTAAAAAATCTTTTTAGATGCTCTTAATTCCATGATTTTCTGAATTGTTTTAGTTGTACTGTATGGTTATTATGGTTATAGCCTCGTTCTTTTCCTTCGGTAAAGGGGGCAGAGTGATATTAGATTATCACATGGTTCTATGTTTGTCCATACCTTTTTTCATTGTAAAGTGTGGTGAAAACATTTTAAAGTCAGTAGTGGTCAAATGCCAAAGACTGTGTACTTGTACTATTTCAGAGTTCAATAGGTACTGATTAATGATCTAGTTTCCCCTTCCAAAGACGGTAGCAACCACAAATCTGAGGCAGCATGCTCCTTTTAGCCTCTCTGGACAAAGATATCTATTTGCAAGTTACGAAAGATCCCATTTCTGGTTGTTTCTTCTTGTGTTTTGTTAGCTGTTTTAAGATCTTCCTTACTGTGGTCAATGTGAGCGTCCCCAGGGCAGGGACTATGTCCTAGTCATTCATCTTTAGATCCCCTATGGCACATGGTAGAGTGCCTGGCACAGTAAACGTGTTGAATTCAATGAAATTGAAGGAGGACAACAAAGTCCTTGCCCTTTCAAAATAACTGACTGAAGGAAATGTCCAGTCTTCAGTGTCTTTAGGAAGTTTAACTAGAATGGGTGATATTTCTGGAACCCAGCCTTTCCTTTGGAGTTTAGAACAGAGGCAGTGGCTGGACTTCACATTACAGCAGCTTTTCACACACTGGATTTAGGGCATGTTGTGGGAAATATATGGAAGGATAGGTAAATGACTATATTCTGATAGTAGGGACACAATTGTGTTTAGGCCAAAGTTGTGCTCAGCTTGCAGCTCTCTAGAGGAAGCAGTAAACTTGGTGTCGTAGCAAATGCCAGGGCTTTGGCATCTGCCAGAAATAGACACAAATGTTAACACTTAGCTGTGTGACTGAAAAATAAAGATACAATATTATATCCGCTAGGAATTTTGATGTTGGGCATAGCAGAAGTCCACCTTAGACTGATGTAAAGCCAAAGGCATTTTATTGGCTCAAGTATTATAAGTCCAGGGGTAGAGTCCAGAGGTTCAAACCTTGTACTCGGGTATAGTTTCCTTGAATCTTTTATTCTGCCTTCCTCTATGTAATGGTTTCATGTTGAGTTGGCTTTCCTCATGGCATAAGAATGGCTGCAGGAACTACAAGTTTCATATCTGAACACTACCAAGTCCAGTGGAGGAAAGGAAACTCCTCTTTCCCAGAAGTCTGAATATACATTTCCTTGCATCTCATGAACTCTGACTGGAATGCTTGCCATCCTGGAACCAGTCACCATGCCAAAGGGAGTGTTGTGGACTGGATTCTGTCCCCTCTGAGCTCACATGTTAAAGTACTAGCTCCCCAGTGACTATTTGGAGCTAAGGCTTTTGAGGATGTAATTAAGTAAAATGAGGTCATAAGTGGGCCCTAATTCAATACGACTGGTGTCCTTATAAGAAGGAGAGATTAGAACAAGCACAGAGGAAAGACTTTGGAGACAAAGAAGAGAAGATGGTCATCTGCAAGCCAAAGAGCAGGGCCTCACCAGAAAGCAGGCCGGCCAATGCTTTGATCTTGGGTTTGTAGCTTGCAGAAATTTATTTTACAAGAAAATAAATTTCTGTTGTTTGAGACATCCAGTCTCTGGTATTTATTGTGGCAGCCATAGCAAAGTAATACAGGGAGACAGGACACATTGATTAGTATGCACCAATCAGGATCTAATCCTAGTAATGGGAGTATGGCCAGCTTCTTTCTTTCAACTTCATGGTTAAGAATAAAGACAGACAAATTTCCCAAAGGATATTCTAGTTTCTGTTTCTAGACAGAGGAGAAATAAATCCTGAGTAGCCAAATTGACATGCCCATTATGTACACTTACTCTATGGTTTCCTGAGGAGAATTAAATAAGACAATATATGTAGTACAAAGCCTGGTTGATTATAGATACTCAGTAAACATCTATGTCACCCTTTCCTGCTTTCTTTGTCTTCTATTAAGACCAATTCTATTTTATCTCTATAATTTTACTGAACTGGTTTCCTAAGAGGCCAGAACTTTGTAATTTCTTGCACAAAGCCCATGATTTTCCTTTATTTCTATACATTCTTTTGGCCCCTCAAAGAAAAGAAGTCTTTCTAAATTTTAGCAGTATTTGCTTCATATTTTCCTGGTGTGTTAGAAGTTTCTAGAAAATGAAGATGCATTAGTTAAGGAGGTACATGGAGTTTCTTTCCATCGTAGGGGTGGAGTATCATCTTATTAGAAGTCAGGTCAGTGGGAACCCACAGGGATGATTGTCAACTGGAGGCAAGTGAAATAACAGGCATGTGAGTCAGTTTATCAGGAGCCCACATAGCCTGCATGATGTTCTGTAATTAATTAAGTGTCGATGTGGTGAGAAAATTACCCTTCTATCATTCCATGAAACAGTGGGGTTGAAAAACATGCAGTGATGGGGTCTAAAAACCAGAAGTAAAATTTGAAGATCCCTCACCTCAACTATCTGAATGGACTTCCTCCTTTAGGCCAAGGCCCTCTAAATTAAACCTGAAAGACTGGTTCAGGGCATGACAGGAAGGGGCTGGTGTTCGAACATGTCTCATTATGCCCTCCTCCCTTTTTGAATTCAGGAAAAGCCAACCAGCATGTAACATCAACACAGACCTTAAGTCTGATAAGAAACACTTACAAGTATGTCACATCTTTTGGCTTCCCTGGGCCACATCAGAGGAAGAATTGTCTTGGGTCACACATAAAACACACTCACACTAATGACAACTGATGGACTTAAAAACTATCACCAAAAAAAATCACAAAAGTTTACGAATTTGTGTTCCATTCAAAGTCATGCTGGGCCGCATGTGGCCTATGGGCTGGACAAGCTTCATTTACAATCTGTTCTCTCTGAAACCTGCTACCTGGAGGCTTCATTTGCATGATAAAACTTTGGTCTACATAACCTCTTATAACCTAGACATTCCTTTCTGGTGATAATAACTGTTTCAACCAATTGCTAATAAGAACATTAAAAAATCCTACCTATAATCTAGAAGCCCTTTGCACTTGCCACTTTGATGGACCAAACCAATGTATATTTGAAATGTATTTGATTGATGTCTTATGTCTACCTAACATGTATAAAACCAAGCTGTGCCCTGACCACCTTGGGGACATGTTCTCAGGGTCTCCTGAGGGCTGTGTCATGGGCCATGTGGTTACTCATATTTGGCTCAGAACAAATCTCTTCAAATATTTTACAGAGTTGGACTCTTCTCATGGACAGGTGGGAAGATTCAAGTCCAGATTCTGCCTATGAATCTGAGAGGTCTCACTTCAGAATTTGCTTTGATCCTTGGTTTCTTCACCTGCTACTGACTTCACTGTGTGTTCTAGATGGTTGCTGTTTGCCCCTCTAATCGTCCCCTCACTCTCTGCGCTCTGAAGTCCTGTGTGGACTTCTGACTTCTGTCAGTCTCAGCCAATGAGGAGTGCTAGCAGAAGAACCAAGGAAGGGAGGAGGGATAAGGCCAGCTATTGAATTCTCTGCCCCTTCCCTTCCTCATCAATCTAAGGTCACAGGCCCTGTCAGATCCTGCAGAGCTCTCTCTGACTCTGGGTTCCTGTGACCGTTTTCTCCTCTCCTTCCTTCAGCCCTGGGGATAGGAACAACACCCCAGTATAACTGGCCCTGCCTGGGGCACTGTACTGTCTTACTGTTTCCCCATACCCAGCCTACAGCCTTGCACATACTTTATTAATAATCTGTCCTTAAAGTACTCATTTTGAGTGTCATCACCTTACTGCAGGGATCCTGACACATTCATGTACTACTATTCACGTAATGTGTCACAGCTTACAAAACTCTTCAAGATAATCTTAAGTTATTTTACTTTTTAATGTATGTAGTGATTAAGTGCATGGGCTCTGGAGTTCCTAGAAATATGACCTTAGGCAAATTGCATAAGTTCTCTGTGCCTTATGTTCCTTTCTGTGCAAAGTGGTGATGATAATAATAGTATCTATCCCACAAGTTTATTATTTTCCTTAGGCTAAAACAAGACATGTACTGAATATAAAGCACTCAGCAAAAAATCTCTGGGTCCTATTAGTGCTCAGTGAATCTTACCCATTGCTGGTAGGAATATTTGATTATTCTTACTGCTTGTCTGCTGCTTCAAGTTGGATTCTCCAGAAGCAGACACTGAGATGGAGTTTGGGGTGCAAAAGGTTTATTAGTGATCAACACCTGTGAAAGGTAATGAGGAGAAAATAGGGCTGAACAGAGGAAGAAACTGACCTGTGAGGCAGGCCCGATGAAGCTTCAGTCCTCCCAGCAGTGAACTCTGGAGTGACTATTGCCCATCAGCGTTCCATATTGAACCAAAATGGACCAGCCTTTTTATCCCTGCCTCCTTCAGTTGCCAGGAGTTGGCTGTACAGAGAAGGGCATGACCTTCGCTACCTCTGTGCAGCTGAAGTCAGAGAAGGAGCTGATGATTGGAAGCTGTCTGCTTATGGTCCCCAGACAGGCAGCAAGTTCATCCTTGAAGGGGAATCTGGGTTGGACAATTCTGTTGACTATACTGCTTTTCACTCTTCCATATACATTCTGGAAGCAACTTCTCCAGGATCTGATGGACTTCACTTACTGAGGGGACATAAGAAGAGGGAGGTTAGAGGGATAAACTGCAGTCCATGCTGTTGTAGTTGGCTTCAGAGCTACTAGTTGGTGCTCATTTCCCTCCTTCACTATTCAGCCTAGGTTACCTTCCCCTCTGCCTCAATGGCTTACCTGTTAATTAATGAAACCCAACCATCATGTTGAAGGGGAGCACCTAAGCACCTGGTCATTATGCCCTTCACAGACTAGGGTTACTGTATTTGTCTATTTACAGTCAAATTGGGCAAGGGAGTACCAAGTGAATCACCTGGGTTCCATGTGTATTCCTCCCTGCCTCTGTGCACAGCAGCCCTACCTTCTTCTGATGATCAGGGTCAATTGCCCCTGCCAGTGTTGTGACTCCTCTTCTTGCCTATCGGTCTCTGTCCACAAGTCACAAATTCAGAGTGCCCAGGTGGCAACTGTAGCTGACAATTTAATGGGACTCTTGCGTTATCTCCTAGCAGTGAAAGTGTATCTCATTTGGCAACCAGAACTTCTAACTGTCCAGAGCCTAGAGTTGTGGGAATAGAAAGCACAAAGTCCCCCTGTGGGTGATAGAGAGTGATAGTAGGTGGGGCCACTACTGCCTCTTCCCTTTGGTTTCCACACACACATATTCTTCCTATTGGAGACATAATGCCATGTAGCATTTGACTCAATTCATATGCTACACCCTGAAGGATGGCAACCCATCATTATAAATTATTATATATGGGGCTGGCACTTATGCCTTTCGCAGGCCATTCTAGCACTCTATCAGGCTGGTAGTTCTTGGGTACCATGTTATATAAGTCCAGAAGGATCCCAGCAGTGGGTCCTGGGCCCACTCCCATACCTCTTTTGCTGTAATGTGATTTTGCTGGTCTGATTTGAAATTTGTGGAATCCCATGCCCTTGGAGCAAGCAATCTTTACCTAGATAGTCATGTGGATTAGACCTTATAGGCAAGAAAGTAAAACCTATATATGAGTAAATTGTCTATTTCAATGGGAAAGAACCATTGGCCCTCTCAGGATGAAAGGATCCAATGTATGCCGCTTTCCACCAAATGGCCAGTTTGTGTCTTTGAGGAATGGCACCATATTGGGAGCTCAGTGATGGTCTCTGTTGCTGGTGCATTGAGTAATTGATTGCAACGATTGCTGAATCAAACTTCACAAGTGGAGTGTATGCTGTTGGGCCCCCATTTCTGCCACTGTGGTCACTAAGTTCATGTCCCATTGTGTCAGCACTGAGGTGGCCAATGACAGAAACTAGCTGGTATTAACTGGATAAATAATTTTGTCTCGTTGGTGTCAACAAACACATTTAAAAAATCTTCAGATTTCATGTTCAATCCCATATGTTCATCCAGATGACTGAATCCCAAATTCCTTGCTTTTGATCTTCCAATTTTTTCCCTTCCAGACCCCCAGCCAGCTGTCCAGGCTATTCAGTGCTACACAGCAGTCCATATATATCCTAAATTTGGGTCTCTTCTCTTTCCGACTAAGTGAATGACTCATGCACTGCCCAAAGCTCTTCCCATTGGAAGGATTTTTTGTCTTTACTGTCATTTAAGGCTATCCCTGAAGGTAGTACAGCTGCTTCCACATACAGAGCCAATTCATCTGTTAGCCAAACAATTTTTTCTTCCTCTTTTAGCTGGCCATGAGGGATTTCTCATACAGATATAGATAGGAGCTGAAAGAGTCATGCTTTTGTAACAGTGTTGGACACCATGGGAGTCTGAGCTACCTCCACGTTCACATTGATGCAAAATATAATGCTTCCGTCTTACGATCAATTGTTGCTGAGCCCATTTGACTTTATGATTTGGTGTATCTGGTAAGACTTAACTAATGATGGGCAGTTTTAGTATAGTCATTTGTTGTCTCATGCTCAGGAATTCTGTCCCTCCCGTAGCCTAGTAGCATGTCAGGGGTTATTTTCAGAAGGCGTATGCTCCTCTGCTGTGAATGACATAACCTTGCTCCAGAATTCCAGGTACCTGTGTTGAGATGGGGCTTGTTGCAAAATCCACAGGACACCTCTTCCCACAACTGAAATCTGCAATATTTAATCTCCACCAATATGTATGATCTCTTCCATGTGTCAGGATTCTAGTCTTGTTTTGTTTTTTCCAAAGAAGGCCTTGACATTGGTTTAACCTATGTCCCTTGGCTGAGCATTTATCCACATTTAAATTCAGCTTATCTGATTGGGCTTGGTCCTTGGCTTTCTTGGTCATTCCTCTGTATCCAAAGTGGCCCTTTGTCTTTCATATCTGGCTTTCAATTCCTTGAAATTAAAATTTCTCATTCAATTTCATACTCACTCTTAAATGTTCATTTTCTTTCTGTAGCACATCAGTGGTCCTTTGCAAAAGGTATTAATACCTTAGCCTGATAGCTCTGTTTTCCTTCACATGTATCAAATGCCTGACACGTTGCACCCATTAGCCTCCCTTCCACTGGCTCTCGATTCCAATTCCTTCCAATAAAACTTTAACAGTTGAACTGCCAAGATCCCATCTTGTCATTTTTCCTCAGCCCATTTCTAGAACAACTCTCACATGTTGGGTTCTTTGGAGTATAGGACATGATGTTTATGGTTGACCACCTGCAATAGGAAAGGCAGGTGGGGAAGCAGGATTGGACAAGGAAGAAGTTGCACTGCTAATGCTTGCCTGACAAAGTCTCAGCCTGGTAGGAAGTGAAAACTGCATATCTGAGTACCCCACACTAAGCCAAAATGGCTTGGCCTTTAGACCCTGCCATTCTCAGCCACCTCATAGAGCCTGCTGCAGGAAGTGTGTGGCCTCGGGCAAAGTGGTTCTCTGCTGCTGAGGCAAACCCTGAAGAGGCTGATCACTGGAGGCTGTTTGCTCATTGCATATGAAGTGGTATCAAATGTAATTGCAAGGCCACTTCTTCATAAGTAGAATGTCATAAAATTCTCTTTTGATGGAGAGAATTATCAGCTTGATACAGAACAGCTTGGATCACCATTTCCCCAGAAGTGTATCATTAGTTCCATGAGAAATGCTAAGCCAAAAAAAATAAAAAAACCTCAAGTCAATTTCATTTGAAAAACTTGATGCATTACATCCTTCTCTTGGAGATTCATGGTAACAATGACATATTTCAAGCTTTGAAAGTCCTGCATGAAAAATACATGTTAAATTAGTTTAATTCAGTGTTTCTAACATTTATTTGATTATGGGAACCACCCCCACCTCTTCGTAGGTAACATCTGTCAAGAACTTGTGGAAATAGGATTCACAGAAACATACTTAGGACAATGCTGGACTAGAGCACTTTCAGTGGTGGACCCCAAGGAATCAGATCACCTCTGTGTTACACAACCCACATATCTATTGACAGATAAGTGGATAAAGAAAATGTGTACATACATACAATGGAATATTATTCAGCCTTAAGAAAATCCTGCCATTTGGGACAACATGGCTGAAACTAGAGGATACTATGCTAATAATCCAGTCACAGAAGAAAAAGTACTGCGTGATTCCACTTAAATGGTGAATCTAAAATAGTCAAACTCATAGAAGCAGAGAATAGAACAGTGGTTACCAGGGTCTGGGGAGTTGTTGTTCAATCGGTATAAAGTTTCAGTTATGCAAGATGAATTAGTTCCAGAGATCTGCTGGACAGCATGGTGCCTGTAGTCCACAATACTGTATTATGCATTCAAAAATTTGTTGGGAGGGTAGATCTTGCACGTTGTGTTCTTAACTAACACACAGACACACACACACACACATACACACACAGAGACAGACAGACAGACGTAGGAAACATTGAAGGTGATAGATATGTCTATTGCCTTAATCTTGTGTTAATAGTTTCACAGGAATATGCTTATATCCCAACTCATCAAATTGTATACATTAAATTTGCATAGTTTATTATATATCAACTGCACGTCAATAAAACCTTTTTAAAAATCATCCTGTATTATAGTGGTACTAGCTTTATCCATCAAGCCTAACCCTGGAACTCATGGAGGGTCCCTGGAAATGAAAGAGGTTTGAAACAGGAGAAAGTGTTTATTGAGGAACTGGCACTGCCCCTTTAAGGGAAGAAATGAAGTGCTCATGTAGACAGGACAGTCCCCAAGCACAGGAGGAAGGTGGTAAATGATTGCAGTCAGAGCCTGTGGAATAAGACTGCTGCTTTCAGGCAATGGTTGCAGAGGCTGGGATCCATTCTGCAAAGAGTAGGCAGGAGGCTGCCCTTCAACAGGCAGATGACAGGAGGGTTCCGTAGTCAACAGCAGGACACATGGGCCAACTTCCAGGCCAAATGGATGCCTTGGACTCTGGCTGTTCCAGCTGTTGCTTTTGGTCTTTTCATATAAACAAATCTAATACCAGTTTAGAGAAATATTTATACCAGTAAGCACCATGAATAAAACATGTACTTGGAATTGTTTGCATATTACATCACTTTGGAAAAATCATGACACCTGTTTGCACAGTATTTACTGATTAACCAATTTAAACAAATCATGTGTAGAGAATTCGAGGAACAATTTAAGATTGTATTATTTTCCCCATAAATGGTCTCTTTTATACCCATGGAACTTGGAGTCCATAAACATTAGATTATAAATATCTAAATACAGTTAGGTGCCTTTCAAAAGCAGCAGGAAAGAAAACAATATGGAATGTTTGGGGAGAGTAAATGGTCAAAAGGTCACGGAGAAAACTCAGTGGCATCCCCAAACTGGGAAAAGCAAAACATATCTATGTTTTTCTCCTTTCCGCAACAACACTTTTCTCCCTACAGGATTCATGCATGTGGCTGTAAAGGCTTTATAAAACATTCATTTACATGATATTCTGAATAGATATGAATTTTTATTACATAAAATTATGTAAGTGGAAACACATGCATTCTCCTTGTTTCTTCTTATTTCTATAGTTACATTTATAAAGAGTAGCTTCTTCTCTAGGAAGATGTGTTTATCTGGTAACTCTCAATGTCAGACAAGTAGTGCACCACTGCAGATTGACACATCCACATCTCTCCTTCCATCCTGTGCCTTCTGTAGCTTCTGTATTTCCTGGTTCCTCTGGGATTTACATCTCTCTAGAACCATGCAGCTGAGTTTTGACAACAGAACATGGTCAGAAACCGTGTGTCCTCTTGTTGACCTCCAAGCTTAATGCATTAAAACCTCCTCCATAATCCTTCATCTTGTCTTCTGCTGTCCACCGACAAGATGCAAAGGACCTGGCAGAAGGTTCTGAGGCTGCAGGGCAGGGTGATGCTACATGGAAGGGCATCCACTGACCTGGAGCATGCACATTGCATTTTGCTTGAGTAAGAAATGAATTTATATTTGGTTAAGCTTCTGAGGTTTCAGAGTTTGTTATAGGAACCAGCATTTCTTATGTTGAGTAACATAACAAGTGACTTATCATTGTGTTGATTGTCCTTGAAGAGACAGTTTCACAAACAAGGGAGGGGAAAAGTAGAGACAGACTAAAAGTTTATATGTATATACACATAAATTTTTTCTTCCTCCTCATTAAACAGAAATAAGGATCTCAGAGCTTTATTTACACATTCATTTCCCCGCTGTAATATCACATCAATTCTTACTTTTTACAAATGACAACACTAAGGCTCAGAGAAGGGCATTGATTTCCAGTGTCAAATTAGAGAATGGTGGAGCTGGGACGTGAACTCAGTTCTATTTCTACTACGCTGTGAGTCAGTACGTATTTTATCTATTTCATTTTACCAAGAGCTTTGGAAAACCAAAATGTAATGAATGTTAGGGAGGCAATGATCAAGACAGAGAGCTAGGCCCCTCATCCAAGCACAAAATAACTTTGTAAACTTAGACAAATCATTTAACCTTTCTGTGCCTTATTTTCTCATCTGGAAAAATTTAGATGTTGGCCCTACAACAATTTGCAAAATATACACCACAAACCTGCAGGACTTCAAAGAATTCCTGGACAGGAATGGTGGGGGAGAGAAAAGTGTCCTGGACTGTAGCCTACACATCCATATCAACCAGGACAGCTCCTCATGACCTTTTTGTGTATATAAGTGTTCCTTTGGAAACAGGTTTATATATAAGGTTTTGTTTTATCAATGTTTAACTGCTAATACAATTTCAAAAATTGGAAATTGGACTTCTAGGTCCATACTTGCAGTATTCTAAAGAGGGGCTCATAGCAGAGAGATGTTGCTGAAAGGATTGCCTGGATTAAGTCTTTGGTTATTAGGTTTTGTCCAAAGCATTCTCAATTCTGATAACTCCAGTTCATTTGATGGACTTCTGTTTTAGCTGTGCTCTTTTGAAATGTCACTCTCCATAGTGCCCTACAGAAGAGAAAATTCGATTATTCAAAAAACCTCCACTCCAAATGACATACCAATTTGCTTTACCTTTCCTGTCCTCTTATATTCCACCCCCAGCCTTTTACAAACATAATTCAAAATGAATATTGCCTCTTTCATCAAGACTGGAATTTGAGGCTTTGCTTGAAATCACCTTGGCATATTCCTTAGGCCAGGGGTGATGACAAAGTGAGACCTGAACATGCTGAAATGATGGGCCTCTTTATTGCGTCTCAGGTCCTGCCAGCTCTCCTTTCCCAGGTTTCTAAATTGCTGAACACTCAAACTCCTGTTGTACTTCCTTCTTTGGGACTTAAACTTATCTTGTCAGATGTTAAAAGGCCAGATGGTGTCATGAACAAAGTGGCCATGGGTGGCAAGGATGGAGGGCATGCAGGGGCTCAGCCAAATGTATTTCTACTTACCAAGGTGGACCTGGTTACGGCCACCACTGGATACCCAAACAGTTAGCAGTGGAGGCCAACACTAGCCCCAATATGGTACTATTCCCTGGGGTGATCAACTAGCTACCTGGTGGCAGGAGATTCAGTATGGTTTAGGGAGATGTGTTTTGGTGCCAACTTGACAAGTGGTGGACTTAATTTTATGTGTCAACTTGACTGGGTTACGAGATGTCTAGGTAGCTAGTAAAACATTATTTCCGGATGTGTCTGTGAAGGTATTCCAGAAGACATTAGGATTTGAATCAGTAGATTGAGCAAGGAAGATTTGCCCTGAGTAAAGAAAACTTGAGGGCATCGTACTATCCTTTGAGGACCCTGATAGAGCAAAGAGGGGAAGGAAGAGCAAATCCTGTATTTCTCTTCTTGAACTGGGACATCTGTCTTCTTCTGCTCTCAGACATTGGAGCTCCTAGTTCTCAGACCTTTGACCTTGGGCTGTGAGTTATATCATTTGCTCACTGGGTTCTCAGGCTTTTGAACTTGGATTGAATTAAACCACTGACTTTCCTGGTTCTTCAGCTTACACATAGGCATATCACGGGACTTCTTAGTCTCCATAATCGTATGAGCTAATTCCTCATAATAAACCTCATCTCCTCTATCTATCTATCTATCTATCTATCTATCTATCTATCTATCTATCTATCTATCTATCTATCCATCCATCCATCCATCCATCCATCCATCCATCTACCTACCTATCTATCTACCTACCTACCTACTTACTTACCAACCAACTATTATCTGTCTACTATCTATCTGCTTACTATTAGTTTTTTTTCTCTGCAGAACCCTGACTAACACATAGGGGATGGATGGTGTTATCTGAACAAATAAAATGTAAACAATCTACTTCAGTGAGGACATCAAAATTCTGTTTGCAAGAGGGAAAATTCTATCCAGGGTATAGCTCTTCATTGATTGTATCTTCTGAGTTATGTTTGGTACTCTTAATATCTGAGAAGAGCAAAACAAATTATACCCCAAAACCAAAAGGCAAACAGAATGAAAGTAGAAAGTACAAAATATTAATTTAAGTGGAAGTTAAAATTCATAATAGATCCTTGACTCTTAAGAGAAATTCCAAGGATTTTCTGACTGATATCCACATAAATACTTTTTATTGTGGTTAAATTTACAAACATAAAATTAGCCATTTTAAAGTGAACAGTTCAGTGGCATTTAGTACATTTCCAATGTTGTGCAACCATCACCTATATCTAGTTTTGAAAACATTTTTGTCATCCCGAAGTAAAGTTCCATACTTGCTAAGCAGTTACTTTCTATTACTCTCTCTCTTCAGCCTGTGGCAACCACCAATCTTCTTTCTGTTGCTGTGTATTTACCTATTCTGAATCTTTTATATAAATAGAGTCTAACAAAATGTGACTTTTTGTGTTTTGACTTCTTTCATTTAGCACAACATTTTCATGGTTAAATCATGTTGTAGTCTATATCAGTACCTCCTTCCTTTTTTTGCTAAATATTCCAAGGTATAGAGGTACCACAAGTTAAAAGTCTATTCATCTGTTGATGGAGATTTGGGTTTAGACTATTGTGAACAGTGCTTCTATAAACATTTGTGTACAAATACTTGTTTGAGCACCTGTTTGCAATCCTTTTAGGTATATACCTAGGAATGAAATTACAATGTCATAGAATAATTCCATGCTTAACTTTTTAAGCAATTGAGAAAACTATTTTTTCACAATGGCTGCACCATTTTACATTCCCACTGGTAATGCACAAGGGTTCCAATTTCTCCATATTCTAACCAACACTTGTTATTTTCCATTTGTTAAATGCTAACCATCCTAGTGAGTGTGAAGTGTTATTGTGGTTTTGATTTGCATTTCCTGAATGACTAATGATGCTGAACATCTTTTTAAATGCTTCTTGGCGATTTGTATATTTTTGGAGAAATGTCCATTTAAATTCTTTGCTCAATTTTTGATTGGGTTGTTTTTTTATTAAGTTGTAAGAGTTATTTATGTATTCTGGATACTAGCCCCTTACCGGAGATGTGATTTGCAGAGATATCCTCCCCTTCTGTAGATTTCCTTGTAACTTGCTTGATAGTGTTATTTCATGCACAAAACTTGAAAAAAATTTGATGATATCCAATTTATACATTTTTCTTTTGTTGTTTATGTTTTGAGTGTCGTATCTAGGAAGCCATTGCCAAATCCAAGGTCATGAAAATTTACTCTCTTTCTTCTAAGAGTTTTATAGCTTTAGCTTTTGTATTTAGGTCGTTGATCCATTTTGAGTTAATTTTTGTATATTGTGTGAGGTACAATTCCAATTTTATTCTATTATGTCGAGATCCAGTTTTCCTAGCACCATTTGCTGAAGAGACTGTTTTCTCCATTAGTCTTGGCCCCCATGTTGAAAATCAATTGACCATAGATGTATGGGTTTATCTTTGAACTCTCAATTCTATTCCAGATGTTATCATATGTTTGAAAATTGACCTTGAGCATAATAAAACTGTATTCATCATGCAACCAAGGTAATTCCAAATTAATTAGGCTAAAGTTTTTGGGAAGTTTTTCCAGTCAAGGTGTAAGAGCACTTTGCATCAGCCATCAATGGATGCTCACCATGGATATTCTTTCAGGGTTAGATTGCTCTGTAGCGGCATCTGCTTTCCTTCAGTATTATACCTTCAAACAAAATTCCAGTACACGTTTTCTGTCTGAGTCCACATATGTCAAGTCTACATGACTCATTTTAGATTCCCTGACCGAGGCAGTCTCAATATGAATCACCTCTTCCCATTTTGCTTTTCTGCTACCAACTTTCCTTCTCCCACCTTCTATGGTTTGTAAATACTTTCTTTACTTCTTTTCAATGGGAACTAAGTACTTAGAATGAATTTTATTCTTCTTACCTTATCTTTAAGGAGCACTCATTTAGGTATAAGTTAACATGCTTCTGGAAGATTTAGGGGAGTTCTTGTAGAAGGGAAGAAAATTATAAAGTAACTCTGTACTTTACACTTTTGAAAAAATGCAACTGCAGCAAAACATTGGAAAGTCAATCAAACAGTGGTTAGCAAACTCTTCAGATCCTTTCAGAAAAGGTCATATGCCTGATTAGGTTTGTGATTGAGGATGACACTGGAGAACAAGGGCTTCATTTGATGTCAAGTGTGCACTGCCTTTGTTATGCTACATGCTAGATATTTTTGATAATGGTGAAAGATTTTGCTTCTTGGATTTGCCATAAAACCCTAATTTTAAAAAATGTAGTCCTTGGCATGGCATCAAAGCACCTGCCTTCTCCTTAAATGGAGCTGCTTTTGGGAGTTCCTACTTAGCCACTCAACATGGACAAGGTGTGAAACCATATTGCATTTATCTACATGACAACCACAATCCATTTTATTACTAATAGGAGCCATTGTGTTTCCTTTTGAAAGGACAGAGTTGGTGGGAATGTAGTAAAATATGACCATCTCACATCCGGCTCCTAATTTATGTCTCTCAAATCATTGTGGGTTGGAGGAAGGCAGTGACAGAGAAATTTCAAATATGAATCTGAACTGTTGGTGTTAAGACTTTCATGACATTGTTGAACAAAATAAGTGCCTAAATATTCCTCTTTGTGAGTATCATGACTATTCATTTGCCTCCTAATATAAGGATGTTAGAAGGGGGTAGGCAGGTACAGGTAAATCTAGAAAAACCATTGGAAAAAAAAATCTCCTTTCCCAACATAGCTAAGTTATGATTTTAGAAATTAAGCCATTCACGTAAATGGAGCTAGCTAGCTCCGTGGTGATTCTAGCCTTGCAGCTGTATACTTAATGCCTGCTGCTTGCTCACATGTTCTTCTGTCAGCTACCCAATGCATGAGATTCCATTCCCTTGAGTTTTCTTCCTCCCAGTTACAGCTCTGATTACCTCCAAAATGAACGTATAAGTAGACTAATACTAAAGTTATTAAACAGATTTATGCTTTAGTGTAAATGAGAGTTTGAGCTTTAGGGTTCTGACATTTTGATAACTGGGTCTGATTTGGGGAATACCGTGCACAGATTGGAAAGGGGGCAGTAGCTCAGTCTAACGAAGCCTGTGTTGTGGGAGTAACTACTCTCCAAATTTTCCTCAATTTACCTGGATTGATGACTGACTTGCACTTGTTTCCATAGGCAGAATTTCATTTCGGCTCATCAACTTTTGGGAAAGGTGGAGGAGAGAGCGCTGAGTTTGAGCTGGAAGATCTCTCGGTCACCAGCTGTGTGATTTTAGACAAGTCATTTGATCTCTCCAAGCGTCTGTTTCCACAGCTGTAAAACATGGCTAACAATTCTTTCTCACTGATGTGAGGATTAAATGAGCCAACACATAGAAAGGACTATATACTTGTATATCTATTATTATCTGAGGTATTTAAAGCATCAGAAGTGAGGTGCAAAATCTTGCAATCCACTCATTAGCTCTGTCAGTGGAGAGAAGAAGAACGGATTAAATCTGGCAGGTACTAAGCTTCAAGTTTGATTTAAGTTTCTTTCCTTCCACTCTCCTATTTGCAAAAAGTTTTCTTCCATTGTTGAGAGTCACTGGAGCTTGGGCCAATTACTTGTGTTGACAAGTCATTAAAGAAAGTCATACAAGCATCTGGCTCTGTAGTCTAGGAAATCAACGGCAGCTCCAGGGCCTACCAGGTAGTGTGTAGTTGGAAAAATCTGTCCCCATACTGGGAACACATGGGCCTGATAGTAGACGCCTGGGCACCATTAACTCTGCTTTCAAGACTGAAGGAGATTGAAAGATTAGCAAGCTGAACTTTTAAATGGGAATCTTGTTTTTCTTTTAAATATTTCATTATTATTATTTACAGAGATATGGGCTTCTTTACAGTATGTACTCACTCAGAGCACATGACTTATTTATAATGGTCACCTGAGATTTACTTAATCCAAATATATATTTATAGCCATTATTGTATTTTGTTCACTACATAATTATTTTAAAAAATTTGGAAAATCTGTTTGTGTTTTCACATTATGCAAAGAGGTCCTTTAAAGTCAAAACATTTAAATAGCAATACAAAATAGTTAATTGAGAAGTAAACTCACACCATAGAATTAAGTTGGAAGACCATTCACTTAAGGCAGAATATATATACCACCAACACGTATACACATGCATACAACACCTATACATAAACACATACACACATAGACATGCACATACATATTTATGTTTGGAAGATATTTATACATATAAAAATACATATACATATATACACACAGATATATAATGGTATGCTGATAGTGTTTAACTCGATCTTCAAACATAACAACTCTACAAAATTCATTGTTTTGCAGTTTATCAATTTCCATTGTGTAAATATTCCCATTGTGGCTGATTTTAAGCTACCATGGTGATGTCACTGAATGTGGAATTGGAAGACATGTGCACCATCAGTTCTCACCAACCAGTATGGGCTGGCTTCAGCACACTGCTGGATAGATGCACTCAGAGTATAGCCACTGGGTGGATACATACAGATGTCAATGAAGAGAGTCAAAGTCTGTAAAATATTTAAAGAGATTTATTCTGAGCCAAATATGAGTGACCATGGCCCGTGACACAGCCCTGAGGAGGTTCTGAGAACAAATTATGGCAAAGAAACATGTTTTGGGGTAAAACATTTTGATTTTCTTCTTTATCACATAGTGTTATGCCAGAGTCAGATTGGAAAGTGTGGGTGAAGGATTACCCAGGTGCCAAGGCAAGAGACTGAAGGTACAAACTGTAGCAGTATAATAAAGAAAATAGTTAGAATAAATAATATTTATAATACAAATTAGATATAGAGATGATTATGGAATTTATCAATCATTAGTATAAACATTATTAATAATTAGTTTTTAATGTTACTCTTTGTTACATTACTAATATAACCTAGGAATAACCGGTGGGTATAGGGTCAGGTGCTGAAGGGACATTGTGAGAAGTGACCTAGAAGGCAAGAGGTGAGCCCTTTGTCATGCCTGCGTAAGGGTCGCTTGAAGGCTCCTTGGTCAAGTGGTAACACCAGTACCTGGGAAGGCACCCATTTCTTAGCAGACTGCGAAGTCTCCTTTCCTTAGAGGAGTCAGGAAACATTCTGCTCCACCAGCTTCTTCTGGGAGGCTGGATATTATGAAGGCCTGCCCGCAGTCATCCGGAGGCCTAAACCCCTCCCTGTGGTGCTGCGCTTCAATGGTCACACTCCTTGTCCACTTTCATGTTCCTCCGGTACTCTTGGTTCCTCTTTGAAGTTCGTAGAAGATAGCAGTAGAAGAAATAGTGAAAGTCTTAAAGTCTTTGATCTTTCTTATAAGTGCATAGAAGAAAATGCTGAGGTATGCTGCCTTCTCTCTCTGCTTGGGCTACCTAAAAGGAAGGGCCGCCTCTCCCATGATCACATGACTTGCTTGACCTTATCAATCACTTGGACAACTCACCCTCCTTACCCTGCCTCCCTTTTCTTTTATGCAACAAATAGCAGCGCGCCCAGCCATTCGGGGCCACTACCGGTCTCCGCGTCTCGGTGGTAGTGGTCCCCGGGGCCCAGGTGTTCTCTTTATTTCTTTGTTTTGTGTCTTTATTTTTATTTATTTTTTTGAGACGGAGTCTGGCTCTATCGCCCAGGCTGGAGTGCGGTGGCGCGATCTTGGCTTACTGCCAACTCCACCTCCCGGGTTCAAGCCATTCTCCTGAGTAGCTGGGACTACAGGCACCCGCCACCATGCCCTGCTAATTTTTTTGTATTTTTAGTAGAGACAGGGTTTCACTGTGTTTGCCAGGATGGTCTCGATCTCCTGACCTCGTGATCCACCCGCCTTGGCCTCCCAAAGTGCCAGAATTACATTGTGTCTTTATTTCTCACAATCTCTCATCTCCACACACAGGGAGAACAACCGCTAAGCCGCGTAGGACTGGACCCTACAGGAAAGTAAATCATGATATATAAGGTTAAATAAAACCCATCTGATGAGAATTTATGGTTTGTAGGGCATGACTCTCCAGACCCCTTAGATAGGAATTTGGGCAAGATAAGAAAAAATTAGAGCTTAGTCCTCACAGATGTAAATGAAGTCTAAAAATCACACACCATGTAAGTCTACTATTAGTTCTGGAATTGATGCCCAGCCTGCTCTTACTAGGGAATTGCAGAGCCCTTTAGGTACAGCCTGAGAGAATTATGTTTGGCTTATCCTCTGCTTTTTCATCTTCATGATTCTTCACTAATCTTCTTCAGTATGAAGCCTTCTAAAGGGTTTTGTATAGATCAATCATGGAAGGGATTCAGCTGGGCAAAGTACCATTATTCCAGATTATCCAAGAGAGTTTATAGTTGCAGATGATTCACCAATAGCCATGGGGGAACTCCTGTGGTTAAGGATAGTACTCTGCAGTGATGGCAAATAGGATATTAGTCATTAGTGAGCACACATATGCACATACTCACATACCATTCTGCCTTTTCTGGGGGAAGCCTGTGCTTGTTCTCTTTCTGCAGAGCAGGCCTACAGCCAGGAAAAGAGGTTGCCCATGCACTGTGATTTAAGGTTGGTAGGAAGCCTTCTTCCTCTTTCGTCCCTTCTAAAGAATCTTCCCATCAGCCTGGACCACTACTTCATTTTGTATTTTCTCCTCTGCCATTAGGGATTCTTTTGTTCCCATTAATAATGTTTTCCTTTTAAAGAGCTCAGCTTACCTGAGAAGAGGGAACAGTAAGATGGGAGCTCAGAAATGAAACAGAGGCAAAAACTCAAAGATAAGAATGATTCTTGCACAATTTGGCCTGAAACAGCCTGCAGATGATGGCTTATTTCCCTCATTTTCCTGGCTCCCTGCAGCTTGTCTGCCCACTTGTAGATCCACCCCCAACTCATTGCCCAGTTAATGCTAACTTGTAGACCCAGTTCCTACACCCTGAATCATTTTGAGGGCTTCACTAACAAGTCGTTATTAATTTATTAAATCAACATTGAACATTGACCCTGTCCTTGAAGAGCTCACAATTTCTTGGAAGAAACATTAAGAAAACAGGATAATTACCTTGAAACTGTATACTTTATCCTACTGGAGAGTTATTTCCCAAGGGCTTGTGAAGCCCAGAGAAAATATCCAGCAATAATTAGTGGGCATCCTGGAATTAGAGGAGCCTGGCTTCAAATACTGACTCTGATGTTTACTAGTGGTGATTGTTTGGGCAAGTTGTTTAACTTTTCTGATGGTAAATTTTCCTAATAGTGGTTATTATATAGGCCAATAATGTCAATTCCACTGGAATGTAACTTTGATGTAGACAGGCACTTTATTTTATTCACTGTTATGTCTCTACCAAGTAGAACAATGTCTGGCACATAGTAGGTGGTCAAAATACACTGATAAAATAAGCCAGTTAAAGTGCCTAGTACAGTGTATATAGGTACTTGATAATAGTAGCTTTATGTTATTATTTTCATTATATTCTCAGAGGAAATAAGCAGTAATTCTCCCTGTGGGATTAGGAAACGGTTTATAGAATTATCATCTTAAATGAGATATAAGAATTATCAGCAAGAGGAAGTCCAGTGGGAACACCAGGGAGAGAAAATAGCATAAACCATTGCAGTGATGAATGGTCTAACAATTCAAGAAAGAATGAAATACTAGACGAAATAGAGACATGGTGGCCCCAAAGTGGCCACAGCCATCCGCTAACTCCACTGATAATCTGACTCTTTTTGGGCTAACCACTGGGTCTTCGTTTTTGTTCCCTAATAATGATTGCCACTTACGTAGTGTTTACTACATACCAAGTACAAAATATATATCAATTTATCAAATCCTTGTAACAATTCATTGAGATAGATACTATTATCCACTTTAAGACAAGGAAAGTAAGACAAAAAGGAATTTACTAATTCACGTGAATTAGTGCATGTTCACAGCTAGTCAGTAGAAGAACTGGGCTTCAAACTTAGACATTTTAGCTCCAGCATCTTGTTCACCTCACCTACACTAGGCAACTTCTTAGTCATAGTCGGATTTTGTGGTCAACTAGTAATTCTCACCAATTATCTCCAGGCTCACAGGGAGATGGGATGTCCTTGAAGTTGTAGAGAGCTATATTTTTCTTGAGGCAACATAATGTGATCAGAAATGATCTTCCAAGGTTCTCATGCTCTTTCCCATCTGTAAGAAGGTTTAACTACAGGATAATGGATCCTCTGTCAGCCTAAATTGCTGAGTGGCTGCATGGAGCACAGTTGCCTTGGAATTGCTAGGATCACAGTAGTGTTTAAGAAAGAAATTTTGCTAAAGTAGGTTTGGGGATTGTTTGTTACCTAACCTCTCCTGACTGATATAGCTGCCTTTGCCCAGACCTTCATGCTGATTAAGTGGGTCCAGGGCTCAAATTCTGAGCTAACATTTCATTTCCAGACCTTGCCTCATCCCATTCACCTAGGGTCCCCTTGCTCTCATTTTTGGGGGTAATTTGAATAATATTCCAGTCATTTCCTCCTAGATTATATGCTTATTTGCCCTTGCTAATTCCACCTCCCCAGGAGTTGAAGTTCTGGCTCACAGCCCTACCTCTACGTTACCCAGTCAGATATCTATCTGGCTATGTTGTCTGACATCCCCCACATGGTTCTGTGATATACCTAGATAAAGCACTCTTCCCAATTTCTTGTCTTCTGAAAATGGCACTATAGAGTGTTTCTAAGTATTGTAACATTTTCTTGGTAAGCCTTTCTGTTAGGTAGAATCATTATTTCTCAGCCAAACTCACTTTGTTTCCTTATGGGATCTGTGCTAGTGTCTGATTCCAGCTTTCTCTAGCACTGTCTCTTATTTATAGCCAAGAATCTTGGTTTATCTTCTTAGTTAAAGCCACTATGCTTGTGCCCAGAATGTCCATGCTAGCAATCCAGAAACTTCATGGGTATCGATATAATAGGCTTAGCTTCCAATTACCCACTTCAGCATACCTTATTCCTTGGGTCCTTTAAGTGTTCTTCCCCTTCTGCTACTACCAAAGATGAAAAAAAAAATAAAATAAAATTGACACAGGTATTTGATACCTAAAACTTAGACAAGGAACCAAAAGAGAAAGTTTCTAAAAACAAGAGTAAAATCTTGCTTTAGTTATAAATAATCATGGCAGGTAAAATTCTGAGATGGCCTCCAAGAATCCGACCCCTTGGAGTACATGCTCTATATACGCCCTGCCCCTTATGACAAGGACTTGTAAATACAATGGGAGATCGTTCCCATGGTTATGTTACATTTTATAGCAAAGGGGATTTGTAGATGTAATTAAGGTTTCTAATCAGTTGACTTTCAATTTATCACAAGGGAGATTTTCATGGGCAGGCCTTATAAAATCAGGTATGCCTTAAAAATAATAAGCAACAGCAGCTGCTAGAAGTGAGAAAAATGCCACATTGTGAACTATTCAACTGAGGGTGCCACATAGCTAGAATCTGAGAGTGATTTCCAGCTGACAACTAGCAAGAAAATGGGACCTTCATCCTACAACCACAAAGAACTAAATTCTAGCTTCAGATAGGACCACAGCCCTGGCCAGTCTCTTTATTTCAGCTCTGCATGATCCTGACCAAACAACCCAGTTAGGTTGTACCTGGAATTCTGACCTACAGAAACATTAAGATAATACATATGTGTTGTTTTAAGCTGCTAAATGTGTGGTGATTTGTTATGCAGCAATATAAAACCTTATAAAATAATCAATTGTTTAAGTGGGGGGACAAGAGATAAATAATTGGATACTAGTATATAAAGACAAATGAGGTTTAGTAAACAAAAGATCCATAGAAATGCCTTTAAGCTGCTAAAAAGAAAAAGAAAACTTAAAATTTTGCTGAGTGAGAAAACAAATAGTTTCACTGACCTCTTCTAAGAATAATTCAATTAAGTTACATAAATATATTTTATTTTAAATTATTACTTTTAACAGCTTTATTGACAAATGACATACAATAAACTGCACATATTTAAAGTGTATAGTTTGGTAAGTTGTGACATAAATGTGTACCTGTGAAATGATCACAACAATGAAGATTGTGGTCATATCCATCACCCCCAAAAGTGAAGTCCAGCTTCCTTTGTGATCCCTTTGTAATCTTGCTGTCCACAACAAGAAACATGCCAATTGGCCACTTAAATCAAGACTGTGAAACAATGTTCAGCTCTTTCTTATTTTCTCCACACAGCATACATGTTAAAGCCAGTGTCCTTTATAGTTGGCCATCTAAAGTCTGACCCAATGTAGAACCTGTGGGGTAACTAGGGGATAATAGGAAGGGGCACAAAAAGACCCCCACACCCCTATTTTTAAACAAAAGATTATTACTGTAATAACTTAGTTATGAGTTTCAATATCTGGATATGACAAAGTTTACCAATCATGTTCAGATAGTAATGCAACTTTTACAATGCATTATTTAGGAAAATGAGGTATTCTTTTCACTTTGTCCAAGTTCAATAACCTATCCATCCAGATCTCTTACCTTCTAGCATGGTTTACATAGATCCATTAGCCTTTCTTCCTCTGGTTCTCCTCCAAGATTTTTGGATCTACCTGCTGGACAGAAAATCAGCAATGAAGAATGACAACAGCAACCTCTTTTTCCCTTGGTTATCTGTTAAATCATTCAGTTAGGAAATAATAACTTTTCAGAATTTAGTTGAACATATTTTTACTTCAAAAATATAAAGGATAGTTAAAATAAGCTTTTTTCAGTGATGTATATAACAAGGATTATCTTAATTTTTTAGAGTTCCTGGAACTCAAAAGTTCAAAAAGAGAATAGTGAAAAAATTAAGAATAATTATTTTTGATGGTTCATATTTCACCTATGTGAAGGTCAAGGTCTTTAAAAATACCTTCAAGTCATTTTACTTTGCGAGTCTCAAAGTTTGTTCCTCAATATACAGTATGAAGTTGTACAATTGAGTATGAGACAAACCTTTAAAAAATCCACTCATTATAGTATAAATTCTTTCTTACCCTAGATGAGACAATGTTCCAGAAACAGTGCTACTGACGTTTCCTGCTTTATAGCATTTTATAATTCTTCAAAGCACTTCACTTATGCTACTTCTTCTGATACTTTCTGTATTGCTATGAAGCAGGGAAAGTAGTTCTATTTCCACTTAAAGATGATGGAAGAAAACTGAGGTCTGAGGGATGAACTGACTTGACTAGAGTTGGTTGATGGTGTTGCTGGGATTAAAATCCAAATTTTCTAGGCTTTTCCCTCATCCAGGACTATTTGTGTTCATTTTCCTGATAAGCATAATTTTAGAAAATTGTACCAAAGAGTAGGTAGGAGAATATATGTATTTTACTATCTTACATTACATTCTAAATGAAGGAATTCCTTATAAGCCATTTCTCTGTCTCAGACAAATGAAACTAGCAAAGTTACATGAAAATAACAGTTTTTGCTAAAATACTGTTCAACAACAGTCCGGAAATAGTTAAGGGACAAAAATCAAATACCTGTGTGTAGTTCCCTCTTGTGTAGAAAAAAGACAAAAGAATGACAGTTGTACAAGTTCCTGCAGGCAAAGCAAAGGCTGGAACTTCTCCTCCCCATCTGTGTTTATTATGACAAATACTGTTTAATCTTCTACCTTCACTTCCAATTGCTAGAATTTTTTTGTAAAAATAAAAAAATGATGACAACATAAAAATAGAAGGCAAGGCCCACTTAAGAGTCCTCATTGTCTATAGAATAATTCTGAACAAATCTCTGCTCTGGGCACCACCTGTCCTGTCAGCTCCTTAGTGAAGGAGAAAGACAGAAGAAGGCCCTGAAATTTCCATGTGAATAGAGAAAACCATTTCTCAGGTCCACAGCTCAGAGTAACATAAATGAAACTGTTAAAAGACATTCACCAAAGGTGGAGAAAACCAACCAAACAAAAGGCAAAAAAAAAAAAAAAAAAATTGTTTTCTTGGCCAGACAGTGCCAAGAGTAGAAAATTAAGATTGTTTAAGGTCAAGAAAGAAAACTACTACCACACTGAAGTGGGTGATGTGACACTAAGGCAGCCCCTTGCCAATGTCACAAGCTCTCATGGCTATGGGAACCCCATCAGTTGGTAGTATGAGCAGGACAGGTGGAGAAAGAAGATGGAAAACAAGAAGCCACATACCAGCAGTTATGTGGGTAAGACGAAAGGTGAAGTCATTTGAGCTCTCACTTTAACCTACTGGGCTATTGGGCCTTGGAACTGTAAGGAAATGAAATGGCTTATTTTGAGTAACCCGTGGCTTTTGTGTTATTAACATATGGATATACCTTTGTTATTTTTTATTTCAATAGCTGTAGGGGCACAAGTGGTTTTTGGGTACATGGGTAAATTGTATAGTGGTAAAGTCTAGGATTTTAGTGCACCTGTCACCTGAGTAGTGTATATTATACTCAATGGGTAACTGTTCATCTCTCACCCTCCTCCTATTTCTCTGCTTCTGAGTCTCTACTGTCTGTTATACCACTCCATATGCCTTTGTGTACTCATAGTTTAGCTCCCACTTATAAGTGAGAACGTTCAGTATTTGGTTTTCCATTCCTGAGTTACTTCACTTTGGATATTGGCCTCTAGTTTCATCCAAGTTACTGTAAGAGACATTATTTTATTTTTTATGGCTGAATGGTAGTCTATGACATATTTGTACCATATTTTCTTTATGCACTCATTGGTTGACTGATGGGCACTTAGGTTGATTCTATATCTTTGCAATTGTGAATTCTGCTGTGATAAACATACACGTGCAGGTGTCTTTGGACAGAGTGACTTCTTTTCCTTTGGGTAGATACCCAATAGTGGAATTGCTGAATCAAGTGATATGTCTACTTTTAGTTCTTTGAGAACTATCCATACTCTTTACAATAGGGGTTTACTAATTTACATTCCCACCAGCAGTATCTAAGTGTTCCTCTTTCACCACATCCTTGCCAACAATTATTGTCTTTTGGACTGTTTCATAATGGTCATTCTGGCCAGGATGAGGTGGGGTAAGTGGTTTTGCTTTGCATTTTCCTCATAATTAGTGATGCTGAGCATTTTTTTCAGATGTTTGTTGGCCATTTATATATCTTCTTTTGAGAGATGTCTGTTCATGTTATTTGCCTTCTTTTTCATGGGATTATTTCTTTTTCTTTATGACTTGTTTGAGTTCCTTGTAGGTTATGGATATTAGTCCTTTATCGGATGCATAACTTGCAAACATTTTTTTCCATCCTGTAGGTTGTCTGTTTACTCTGATGATTCTTTTGTTGTACAAAAGCTTTTTAGGTTAATTAGGTCCCATTTGTTTTTGTTTTTGCTTCATTTGCTTTTGGAGTCTTAGCCATAAATTCTTTGCCTAGGCCTATGTCCAGAAAAATATTCCTCTAGAATTTTGATGGCATCAGGTCTTAGATTTAAGTCTTTAGTCCATTTTGAGTTCATTTTTGTATATGATGAGACATAGGGATCCAGTTCCATTCTTCTACATGTGGCTATCCAATTTTCCCAGCACCATTTATTGAGTAGAGTGTCCCTTCCTCAATTTATGTGTTTGCATACCTTGTCAATGGTCAGTTGATTGTAAGTGTTTGGTGTTATTTCTGGGTTCTCTATTCTGTTCCATTTGTTTATGTATCTATTTTTACACACCAGTAGCATTCTGTTTTGGTTACCATAGCCTTATAGTATCATTGAAAGTCAGGTAATGTGATGCCTACAGATTTATTCTTTTTGCTTAGGATTACTTTAGCTATTCAGGAGTTTTTTGGTTCCATATGAATTTTACATTTTTTTCTAGTTCTGTGAAAAATAATGTTAGCATTTTGATAGGAATTGCAGTACATTTGTATATTGCTTTGGGCAGTATGGTGATTTTCATGATATTCTTCCAATGCATGAGCATGGGATGTATTTCCATTTGTTTGTGTCATCTATTATTTCTTTCAGCAGTCTTTTTCCATTCTTCTCATAGAGATTTTTCACCTCCTTGGTTAAGTATATTCCTAGATATTTTGGGGTTTTTTTGGTAGCTATTGTAAAGCTTTTTGTAGCTATGAGTTCTTGATTTCATTCTCAGTTGGTCGCTCTTGGTATGCAGTGGTGCTACTGACTTACGTTCATTGATCTTGTAACCTGAGACCTTTACTAAATTTATTTATCAAATCTAGGAGTCTTTTGGAGGAGTATTTAGGGCTCTCTAGTGATAAGATGATATCATTGGTAAACAGAGATAGTTTGACTTGTCTTTTCCAATTTGGATGCCCTTTGTTTTTTTCTCTTGCCTGATTGCTCTGACTTGGACTTCCAATACTGTGTTAAATAGAAGTGGTGAAAGTGGGCAACCTTGTCTTGTTTCAGGTCTTGGGGGAAATGCTTTCACCTTTTCCCCAATTAGTATGATGTTGATTGAGGCTTTTCGTATTTTGAGGTATATTCCTTCTATGCTTATTTGTTCAGGGTTTTTATCATAAGGGGATGCTGGATTTTATAAACTGCTTTTTCTGTGAGACATACCTTTTCCCTTCACCTTCTTCCTTCTAGCTTGCAATTTATCTTCCAACCTTCACACATTTTTTTCCATGGCTCCAGTTTCACCAATGTGTCCTCATTTAGGTCCATCAATTTTCTCAGATTAAATCAGTCATATGCCTGCAGAAAATCTGGAACTGCTAAGAAAGCTCTCCTTCCTCTTCCTCGCCTGTGCTTATGCTAAGCTGGGACCATTCAGTCATCTTGCCTACTATGACCAGCCCAGTTCCACTCCAGTGAGCTCTCCATGGGTTTCCTCTTCTCTCTCCCTCTGATGTCAGCCCCTCTCTAATGTTCTTCTAATGACTCTGACTTTCATCTTTTCTACTCCATTCTTTCCTAAATGTTTCCATCAGATTAGTCTTTCCTGGATGCGCCTTCACTCAGATCACTCTTCCACTCGAAACTTCTCAATAACTCTTACATATGTGAGAAAACCTAATTTGGCCTTCAGGTATGTTGAGGGAGATAATCCGTTGCCTTGGGTCAGGAGAATCTCTCTCTGCCTGTCCTTTCTGAGGACACCAAATGAAAGTCCTAACTGTCCTCTGGCCCTGAGGTGTTTTTCTAGCTAGTCACTTGTCATGGCAACAGCAGCCTGACTACCAAGACTGCTTGCTCCTTGAGGAGAAGGGGACCACCGTACTTATTGCTTGCTACAAAGAGTGCTGAGCCTTTGGCTGTGGATTCCTCAGTGGCACCATAACCCACTGCATGCGTAGCTGTATTTGTGTCCATTGCATCACCCCTTTGGGAAAACGGGACTTTGGATAGAGGAGTGTATTAGTCCCAACTAATAGGATAGATGTATATACGAACGGGAGTTTATTAAGGAGAATTGACTCATATGATCACAAGGTGAGGTCCCACGATAGACCATCTACAAGCTGAGGAGCGAGGAAGCCAGTCTGAGTGGTTTGCCAGGGGCTCTCAGGCCTTCGACCACTTCCCTCAGGAGAAGCCAACAGTGCAGCCTTCAGTCTGTGGCTGAAGGCCTGACAGCCACTGGCAAACTACTGGTGTAAGTCAAGAGTCCAAAAGCTGAAGAACTTGGAGTCTGATGTTCAAAGGCAGGAAGCATCCATCACTGGAGAAGGATGAAGGCTGGAAGACTTAGCAAGTCAGCTTCTTCCACCTTCTTCTGCCTGCTTTTTCTAGCAGTCATGGCAGCCAGTTGTTTGGTGCCCACCCACACTGTGAGTGGGTCTTCCTGAGTGTGGATCTTCCTCTCTCAGTCCACTGATTGAAATGTTCATCTCTTCTGGCAACACCTAGAAAAACCCAGATACGCCCAGAAATAATACTTTGTATCCTTCAATCCAATCAAGTTGATACTTAATAGTAACCATCACAGGGAGCCACTGAGACTGTGCTGATACTCCTGCTGTTCATTATGCTGTGAAGAATGAACCATCCTGCATGATCCTTTGAGTCTTGTTGTCTACTTCTGCCAACTGTGAAGTTTGGCACGCTGACCTGCTTACTTGCTTAGTCTAAGGGAGTTGGTTCTTTCTAAGTGCTTTTATTTATTTTTGTTTGTTTTATAATCTATCTTCCACAATTCTTTTTAGTGCTGGATATTTACTGTTTAATGGATCAACCAATCAATCAAACTCAATAAACCAATTTGTTTAATGAATCCTCAGCACCAGCCAAATTAAGCTGGGCTCTTTTCACTTTGAAGCCCAATACCCAATACTTATTCACATCTGCTTATGCCTTTTCCTTCACCTGGGGTTCTCATTTCTCACATCATACCTTGTCCAAATTCTTCTCTTCCACTAACAGCCATCTCTACTGCTACCGGCCATCATAGTCTGAGGTAATTAATCTCTTCTTCCTTTGTTCCTTTGACCTCCCATAGGACATTAAATGCACCTCTCATACAACAGTGATTACTTTCAGTATTTGTACTTATACATTTAGGCATTTTCGATTATCTTCCAAAACAATAGGAATTTGTTAGATACTTGACATATGTCAGAAAGGGAACTATTTGTAGAAAATGTTGGAAATGCAAAATGAATACGATATGGTCCCTACCCACATTAACTCTCATTCTGTAGCAAAATAATCTTGAATAAAGTGAATAAGGGTATAAATTATATCACAAGAGTGTTTTACTAAATTCTTATGATAGTACAGCAGGGGCTACAATTCTCCATGAATGGAAGGTCTGAGAAAGCTTTAAGGAAACAGGTACATTTTTTTTCCTGTGTTTGTCGCTTATGCCCATGGGCATGGGGCTTGTCTACCTTCCTTACTAGTTTAGTTTTTAAAAGTCTATATTGTGTCATCTTGAATCCCTCACAGTAAACCAAAGTATTCATTTATTTAATTTAGTTAAATAATTATTTAATATTGAATATAGGTACATTTATTGATCACTACTAGGTACAAGGCAATAAACTAAGAACTAGGTAACATATATCTTTTTATAAAGGTACTCCTGCTTTAGGGAAATGTAACCTCTTAGCAACTGATGTCCGTAGGGCTATACAGAGAGGATCTCAATCTCCTATGGTGATGTGTACCATCTTTATTTAAGATGTTCAGATTTAACTTAAAAATAAATCATTGCCTTAATATAATTTATTTCAATAGGATTGTCACCTTATTTGTACAGTTTTGTATGAGGCATACTTCTATTCATTTTTAAAGGCTCAGCTCAAATGTTATCTCAAAGTCTTTTTTGATCTCCACACTTAGAATAACTTAACTGTTCCCTGCTGTCTGCTCCTATGTCATTTGTTTGTATCTTTATTATGTCTCTGTGTGTTTAATGCTTTGATTTCCTCTTTAACAGTGAGCTCCTTGAAGGGAAGTGGTTTTTCTCCATTTTACTAGGGCCCCTCAAAGTGATTGGCACTTAGGAAGTACTCATTAAATATTTAATGAATTCATCCAAAACTGTTCCCCATCTAAACTTCTGAGAGCTTGATCAAGCAACTGTGGTCAAACATAATTTAGAAGTGAACTTTAAATGCTATTGTGACTAAGGACCTGCATTTAGAATATGACCTGTCACAAGTCAATAATATGAAGACAGCAAAATAAAAAATAGGCAAAGGTTTAATTAGACGCTTTATAATAGAAAATTTACAAGTGATCAGTAAGTCATGAAAAAGGTGGTCAATATCACTACTCACCAAAAAAAAAAAAAAAAAAAAAAAAAAAAAAGGAAATAAAGCCATAATAAGATACCATTTCATGACCTTGAGAATGGCTAAAATGAAAACTGGCTGACAAAATCCAGTGTTGGTCAGATGTGGAGCAACTGGAACATGAAAACATTGTTGGTGGGAGTGTAAAATGTTACAACTACTTTTAAAACCAGTTTGTTACTTTCTAAAGCCAAACATATACCACACTTACAATATAGCCCAGCAATTCCACTCTTAGGTATTTACTTACCCATGAGAAATGAAAAGCTATGTCCACACAAAGACTTCATAAATATTCATAGTAGCTTTAATCTTGAAACAATCTAAGTGCCTATCAACAGATAATTGAATTAACAAAATGGGGTATATCCATGCAATGCAATTCTACTCAACCTTTAAAAGAAAAGGATACAGATACATGCAATAACATGAATAAAATTCAAGATTGTTTTGCTGAGTAAAAGAAGCCAGACTAAAGATATGACACCCATGTCTAATTCTATTCATATAAAAATCCCAGAAAATGCAAACTCATCTATATTGACACAAAGCAAATGAATGGTTGCCTGGGATGAGATGGAGGTAGAGATAGATAGAAAAAAGGCCCAAGGAAACTTTCGGGGGTGATGTTTGTTATCTTGATTATGGTGATGGTTTTGCTGGTGTGAGTGGGTATGTGTGTGTGTGAATGCGTTTGTGTGTGTGTGGGTATGTCAAACCAATTAAAGTGTACATTTTAAATATCTATAGCTTATTTTCTGTAAATTATGTGGAATTAGTTATATTTCCAGAAAGCAAGAAAAGTAGTATTAATTTTAAAAAATAAATGCCACCGTGTCTCATAAAAACAATGAAAAATGAAGTGACAAAACACAACCCGGAAAGCATCATTTGAAACTGTCCCTGATAGTTGTCACAATGTTGCCACCCTGAGTACAATTCAAGCACAATTGAAGGATGCCTGCCTCCACAAATAGCATTTGGAACTCATTGAGATTGGCTGCATGGCACAGACTATGGGACTAACACAGGAAACACTGGGGAATGTTTAGGGGACTTTTATGTTCAATTCAGATATTAGGTTGAAATAAAGCTCATCTGAGAAATCTCTACAGCACATTTTCCCTATCCTGAAATTCCTTAATAATGTTGCTGTTAGAGGACAAAGCAAATACTAGTATCATCCTTGTTGGCTAGCAATATTACAATAGGCTTTTACATATAGGAATGATGTTTTGACTGTGAAGCTATGTAAGGGTGAGGAGTGATACAGTGGGATTCTGTCCTCCAGAAGTGTAGGGCCTAATGGGAAAACGTGACATAAATACCACCAAGAAAGATGTGGTTTATGAATTATGCACAAGAATCAAGAAAAGATTCACAGACAGATGAGTGAACAGTCTTCTGCCTTTGTGAGCAGGCTGAACAAAAGCTTCAGAGTTCAGAATTTGGCATTTGGACTTGGGATGGCCAGAAAATTTTACACAATTTAAAATTTTTTAAATTTAGTTTATATAAATTTGATTTATATAAATGTAAATAAATATGGCTATGATTTTGGATACAGATACACTCAGATCTTCTCCTCTGAGGCTGTCCATGGTATGAAACTCACCCTCTATAGTGAAGAAACCTTTGGCTTAAGGACATTTTAAAGAAAGGAAAAGATTGAAGGTGGGATTGTAGGTGTCTTGAATAAATAGTGTTTATAAAGCACATTTTGGAAACTTTTATCATAGTAGATGACTTTAAGATGCTCTGTGTGTGTGTGTGTGTGTATGTGTGTGAAAGACAGAGAATGGGAAGTAGGGAGAGGGAGATAAAGGCAGAGACAGAGAAAGATAGATACACAAAGCCTGACATAGAGAGATTGAGCTAGCGAGAGCAAGTGTTCTCATGTATTTAGAAAACTTCCATGTGTGTCTTTGGAAAAATGACTCTTTTTCTTCCTCTATCTTTTTGTGTTTTCTTTTTTTACCAAGAACTTTTCCTATATTTGTCATCTTAGTCATCAAAGATGACATGAAAAAGCCATGCATTAAGTGGCAAGGAGAGTTGACTTACCTGCTGTATTTCTGCGACACCTGTGGAAGAGATCTGTTAGTCTTAACTTGCAGCTGGAGCCCTAACAGTAGCGTCAGTCATCAGGTAGAAGTCAATAATGAAAGAATTTTAAAAGCCTGTCCATATTGCCATGCCACCCAGATTCCTTAAGTGCCATGAGAAGCGAAATTCTGACAGGGATTTTTTTGTTTTTGTTTTTTACTTTAATCAACTTGGGAATGGTGTGGCTTCACTGAATCTATGAAAAGAAAGAAAAAGGAAATAGAGACAATGAAATCCTTGTCCTTTTTGTATGTTTGGAGGGCTCTTTGTGGCTACTAATATGGGATTTGTTTCAACATAAAAACTGGTTAAGGAAGTGGGAAGAAGAGGGAGGAGTTCTTGGGAACAGAGGATAGAAATAGATTTCATAAAATGTCTTGTGTCTTGGGACCCCTAGCCCGTCCTGAGTGACAGGGCATGGCCATCCTGGAGACAAAAATATTAATATTTGTGCTCCTAGGAATGGATACAAATATATGACCAGACTTTTTTCTTTTCTGTGGCTTTTATTTGTTCAGAATCAGTTCCTTATGTGTTTTTTCTTATGTAACTTGGTGTTTTCATCTCCCCAGGTTTCTTTACCTCTTGGGTAGCATACACCTGAGGGCTGAATTTAGACCACTGGGTTCAGGTTCTAGGTTCACCACTTACTACATGTGGGAGTGTAAACAAGTTATTTAACTTCTCTGCATCCCAATTTTCTCATTCATAAAAGTGAGAAAAGGAATAATAATAATAATTGCATAGGAATTTGGAAGGAATCTGGCATGATAGTACCTGTGCATTGGAAATGCTTGATAGCTGTTAGTCTTTTATGGTTTTTATTTCTCAGCCTCAGCTGCCTGCCTTTTCCTCTGCTTCCTGCACCAGATGGACATCCTCAGAATAGTATTCACGAACCCACAGCTTGGTTAAGTAAGGACTCAGGGAAAGCTGGGTCCTGCTAATTGTCTTGGGTCTGGTTACTCAAATGTAGATTCTCAACATAGCAGTCTGGTAAGAACAAACATTTCCAGACCACCTGTTTGTCTAAGTATATGCCACAGCCCTGGGAGCAGAAAATGAGGAGGAAGAAAAGAAATAGGAAAAGGCAGAAACAACATATTCTCTTTTGAGGCTGCAATAAATGAAAGCATTCAGAAATTATTAATTGAGAAGCCAGAGTAGAGTCCCTGTGAATTACAGATATTGGTATTAGAAGCAAAACGATATGAACACAATAATGTAAAATTCAGCAAGCAAATATAAGTTATGAGAAAGGGAAAATTTAAATGGGGAAGGAAAATACATCAAAACATCAACAGCTGTTATCTTTAGGTAAAGAGATTGTGATGTATCTGTTTATATCTATGTCTGCATCATGGTACTTTAAGGCCAGAGGCGTCTTAGCAAGTAACATTGACTATTCATCTGTGGACGGACATTTGGGTTGTTTCTAGATCTTGCCTATTGCAAACAATACACATGAAAGTATAGATGTCTCTTCAAGATCCTGATCTCAATTCTTTTGAAGATATACCCAGGGGTGAGAATGCTGGATCATATGGTAGTTCAATTTTTAATTTTTTAAGGAACCTCACCAACACTGTGCATCCTTTTGTTTATAATAGCCATCCTAACAGGTGTGAGGTGATGTCTCACTTTTTATATGCAAATGGATAAACAAAATGTCATACATACATACACAGTAATAATATTCACTCTCATAAAGGAAGAAAATCCTGTCTTTTGTACCCTTCAACATGGATAGATCTGGATGATTTATTAAGTGAAATAAGTCTGTCACAGAAGGATAAATATTGCATGATTCCTCTTACATGAGGTATCTAAAATATTCAAAGGTATAGAAGTAGACAACAGGATGGTGGTTAACAGGGTATGGTAGAGGGGAGTATGGGGAGTCGTAGTTCCATGGGTATGAAGTTATGGTTGTGCAGGAGGAGTAAGCTCCAGAGATTGGCTGTACAACATAGTGCCTGTGGTTAACAATAAGGTGTTGTGTATTTAACATTTTGTTAAGAAGGTAGATCTCATGTTGTGTTCTTATCACAAAAAAAGCAGAACAGAGGGACACAAGGAAACTTTTGGAGGTGATAGATATGTTTATTACTTGGACTGTGGTGATAGCAACACAAGTATATACATATGTCCAAACTTGCCAAATTGTATACATCAGTTATCTGCAGTTTTTCTATACTGATTATCCTTCAGTAAAACTGGGGTGCGGGAAGAAAAAGCAACACTTTGAAAGCCTTGGTTTTAAAACGAACTAGAATGTATAATGTTTTCATGATGTTTTGACCTCCAAGAGATGCCACATTTCTTTCAGGGAAAAAAGATGAGTGCTTTGGGGCTCCAGAAATCTTGGTATTAAAGGAGCAGACTGCAGAAAATCACAGATATAAAACAATGACACAAATATTTGTCTAACACTTTGAGCTCTTCCTTGTAATTTATCTCATTTGATCCTGGGAATAACCCTCTGAGGTAGGCAATATGGCAAGATAATTTACTGACATTTATTTCAATGAATGGGTTTATTGATCCCTTCACTTATTCATTCAGTGAATTAATATTTATGAAGTCTTGCTATGTGCTGGGAATTTTGACTAGCACTAAGGATAATAATAGGATAAATGGGGCAGAATTGTAGTTGGGGGAGACAAACAGTAAACCAATAAATAGGTCCACAAGATAGTTGCCAATGCTAGAGGAAATACACAGGATCTAGAAAGACCTTTAAAAATAGAATTGCCTGAAAAGACCTTTCTGAGGAAGAGATGGTTGAGCTGGGACTCAAGTTATCAAAAAGAGCCAAGCTGTTCACAGAGTTGGAGAAGGAATGTTTGAGAAAAAACAACCACAAGCATAAAGTCCCTGAGGCAGGAAGGAGTTGGAGCGGCATCAGGAGCAGGAAAGATGGTACTGTGGCTTGATAAGTGTGAGGCAGGGGCAGGAGAAACAGAAAATGCTTCTCCCCCAGGCTTACCGAACAAACATTAGTGAGGTCCTCGGTACCTCCTTGCCTAGGGAAATCTTGTAAAAACTGATGGAAATATAAGACTCTCATGGTCTTTTAGAAAAGCTTTAGCTTACTGTAGAATATGATAAAGCTGGAAGGCTGGGTGGTAAGAGAGGGAAAAGTGCCTCTCCTTGGTTGTTGATTGACTGATAGACAGATTGAGTTTCCAGAGACTGGGAAGTAAACAAAGGTTAACAGTTCCAGAGGTTGGCAGGACACTCATTCATTGGATGTATCCTGGGGAGGTGGGATGAATTCCAGTGGGAATAGTTAGTTATATGGCCACCTCTGGAGGCCAAATGCAGGCCACAGGGAATTGCCGTCAACTCAAAGGTTCTGAGTCATGCCATGGAGAAGTCACTTGGACCACCAGACCCAAAGGGACCATTCAAGGTGAGTTAAGAGGCACTCAGAAGCTACTCAGGTATACCAATGACCAGCGAGCCTCCCCTGTTCCTCAATCTTTTGGCATGGAGGAAGATGCCAGGAACTCGGCCCAGCTCCTGAGGGTTAAGGAAGGAAAGGTAGGAAATAATGACAAAAACTGACAATGTGTGAAACAGGGTGTGGGGGCAGAAATAAGTTAGTTGCTGGTTATTTTCTGCTTGTCCCACCCCTAGATCCTCTATGCTCTTATCTTTTCTGCTCTATACCTGGAAGGCCAACCCCTATGGTATTTATCCCCATTTTCTCTTGACCTCTGACTTATACTTGGATTCAGCCAATAGAAGACACTGGCAGATGCAGGAGGGTAAGAGAATGGATTCAGCTAATGGGAGACACTGGCAGATAAATATGGGAGGGTGGGAGGAGCAGGAGTTCAGGTATTTACTGTCCTAGCTCCCTTTCTATTGGTTGTTGTTTCTGGTAGTGCCTATGTTCCTGGGGTCACAGCTCCTGGTTATCAGCCCTGCTTTTAGGGCTCTAGCTCTCCCACTGACGCTGGTAACATTTCTTCTGCCCTCTGTCCAGAGAGGCTTAGGAGAGGTCATAGATTGTTGCTCTTACTAAGCCTTGTGTAGCTCTCCTTTATTTGTTTCTTTAACTCTGCCCACATCTGTAAATAGCCCTTTCATCAAATCTCTTCAAATAAATAAATACATTAGAGTGGGCCATCTAGTTCTTGCAGAGACTCTCATGGACTGAAAGAAAATTAAGTGATAGCTCTTACAAACTCAAGTCTGTAGAATGAAATCCATGCCTTACGTGTTAAGATGGGAATTATTCTTCCTTATTTTACAGATGGAGAAAGGTTTAGTGAGTTGTCCAAGGCACACAGCTGGTAAGTGTCACAGCCAGGACTTGAACTCAGTAGCTCTGACTTGTTGTTTTTTTCTATATACCAAACATATTAGAGCTAAGAAAAACATAATGTTTCTCACCACATACAAATTAGGATAGAGTAAAGTACTTGCTAATCATCAAGGTACAGACCCTTAAGAGGCAAGATTGACATCCAAAGAGAAAACGCATTTGTTCACACAGGAAGAGTTTCCACTGTTAGGAGGTTTCCAAATCCTGCAATGTTAAGTAGCTCCCTGGTTGTCAGCAGAGTGGACATCCATGGTCAATGCCACCCTGGCTTATAGGCAGGAGCAGGAGAAACGGGCTCTAGCCCTACCAAGTTCAACGTGGCTTCTCCAGTTCAAGTTTTAATAGCCGTCAATTAAGTGTTGCAGACAAGCCTACCCTTTCCTTTACTAGTTGACCTATTAAAGAAATGTGCAAAGACTTTTAAAAGTTTTTGTTTTTGTTTTTCCTTGCAGACAGAAGAGCCCCAGTGATACTAAACTGTGTACCCACAGGTTTTTTTTTTTAATTTATTTATTATTATTATACTTTAAGTTGTAGGGTACATGTGCATAACGTGCAGGTTTGTTACATATGTATAATTGTGCCATGTTGGTGTGCTGCACCCATCACCTCGTCATTTACATCAGGTATAAATCCCAATGCAATCCCTCCCCCCTCCCCCCTCCCCATGATAGGCCCCAGTGTGTGATGTTCCCCTTCCTGAGTCCAAGTGATCTCATTGTTCAGTTCCCACCTATGAGTGAGAACATGCGGTGTTTGGTTTTCTGTTCTTGTGATAGTTTGCTAAGAATGATGGTTTCCACCTGCATCCATGTCCCTACAAAGGACACAAACTCATCCTTTTTTATGGCTGCATAGTATTCCATGGTGTATGTGCACAGTATTTTTAAAGGTGAAGTTACTGGGTTTTGCATTTAGTTTGAAACCATGCCACCCATTTAATCCCTACTGCCTCACATTTGGTGCTGTCACTCCTGTATTTGAAGGCCATGCTCTTTGCAGTCATTTCAATTTGGGGGTCTTGATCTAAACCCATACCAGAGAATAGAATAGTTTTCTCCATTAGCAAATGGTCATCATTATGCTGAGAGTCATTAGATTTTGCTTTTTCCTGCTGTGCTTGGAGTTTGTCTGCAAAAGGCCTAGAATTAGGCTTTTTCGTTATCATTTAAAAAGTTTTTATTCAAATATAATTTATAGGCAGAAAAGTGAAAAATGCTGTGTGCAGCCAAAGTTTCACCAAGTGAACACATCCGTTTAAACACTACAATATCAAAAAGTTGGGCCTACTTGCACCTTAGTGGTCTCCTTTTTAACCCTTCCCAGTCATTCCATTCTTCCTCAAAAGTAACCACACTTCCTGGGGTCTATGACTATTGTGAATTTGCCTGTTTGGGGACATTATATAAATGGAATCACATAATATGATTTTGTGTCTGGTTTCTTTTGCCCAGTATTATGTTTGTGAGTTTTATTCATATTTTTAGTGTAGCTAATCCATTCTCATTACAGTATAGTATTAGTTGCATGATTTTTATCAAAAGATAAAAAGATTTTATCAAAAGTATTGATGGACCATTTGTGTTTGTTTTTCTGCTATTACAAATAATGCTGCAAGGAAGATTCAACAAATTTTGGTGCACATGCAAACATATTTTTGTTGTATATCTACCCAGAACTGGAATGGCTAAGCCAAATAATATACATATGTTCAACTTTAGTAGATAAAACTAGCTGCCAAAAAATGTATTTAAATCTCCTTAAATAGCATATGAAAGTTGTAATTTCTCAAAACCTTTGCCAACACTTGGTTTTGTTAGTCTTTTTAGGTTTAACCATTCAGATGTACATTTAATTTTTATCTCCCTGATGACTAATGAAGCTCAACATCTTTCTCTGTCTTTTGGCTATTTGGTATCTTCTTTGGCAAAGAGCCTGTTCAATTCTTTTCCTATGTTTTTCTACTGTGTTATCCATATTTTTCGTACTGATTTGTAAAAATTATTTATTCTGAATGAATGTTTTATTAGTTATAGATAAAGTACATATCTCCACAATGGAGGCTTGCCTTTTCCTCTCTCCATGATTTGTTTTGTGGATACTTTCAATGATTTTAATTATCTCTATTTTTGTGTGCATTTTCAACCTTTTAGACATTACACTTTTCATTTTCTGCACATCTAAGACACAACAGGGCTAATTATATTTGTAAAACCCCTCAAAGTTTAGCACAAATAACCTGGGGGTCTTCACTAAATCCAGGTAGATCAGAATTGAATTAAATTGTAGGGCATTAAGCTGGTAAATTGGTTGGCATGGAAAAAATACCTCACATATTTGGTGTCAGAAGTGGTATTGAGAATATAAATAGATCATAGTAATGTTGTAATTGAGTTTTCTTTTTAGAGGAGAACCCCTGACTTTAGAAATACTTGCTGAAATGTATATAGATAAAATTGTATGATGTTGAGGATTTGCTTCAAAATAACCCAGAGTACAATAATATTGGACATAGTAGATAATTGTTGAAGTTGGTGATAGCTACAGAGATTTTTTATACTATTATCTTTACTTTTCTAGATGAAAAGTTAAGGGAAATTACAGGTGTTTGGTCTAGCTAGCTCTTTCAAGGAATTTTTCTATGAAGGGAAGAGGAATATAAGATATTATCTGGAGAGAACTATAGGATCAAAGAAAATCGTTTGGTCTTGTGTTGAACATATTACCTCTCATGCTAAACCATCTTTGTAAGGTATTTGGGAATACTCCAGCAGAGAGGGAAAATTTGATATGCTAGAGAGAAAAAGATAATCTTTTTGTGGCAGCAAAAATAGGAAGAATATTCCAAAAGACAGCATTACATGGGCAAAGGTTTTAGGACAGCAATGAGCTTAGAATATTCTAAGAGCAAGCAGAAGACTAGAGGGCTTGTAGTGAAGTGACTAAGAGGAGGCTGGGCAGCAGGGCCAGATGTTTCAGGGCCTCCAAGGCCATTGTAAGAAGTTTGGGTATTGTTTTACTGCTAATGGAAAGCCAGTGGATGAATTTAAATAGTTAAACTTTAAATTGGTCTGGCATGCTATGTGGAATAGACTTGCATGTAGGCAAGGTAAGTGAGTGTGTGTGTGTGTGTGTGTATGTTTTGAGGAATGAGGCAAGTGTGGAGGCAGGAAGAGAAGTTTGGAAACGATTTCAGTATTCCAGATGAGAGATAATCATGGCTTAGACTGAGATTGTTGAAGTGAAATATTATGAGTTAAAGTATATTCCTCCAAAAAAAAAAAAAAGTATGTTGAGATCCTAATCCTTGGTACAGACTGTGGCTTTGTTTGGAAACAGGATCATTGAAGAAATGATTAGTTAAGATGAGGCTATACTGGAGTAGGTAGAGACCTTAATTCAATATGACTAGTGTCTTTGTCAGAAGACAGCCATGTGAAGACAGAAACACACAGGAAGAATACCATGTAAAGACAGAGAGTTGGAGCAATGCATCCACAAGCCACAAAACTCCAAGGAGTGCAGGCAACTCACCAGAAGATGAGGAGATGACAGGAAAAATTTCTCTATAGATTTTAGAGGCAGCATGATCTTGCTAGTGTTTTATTTTGAACTTCTAGCCTTCAAAATTGACAGACAATAAATTTTAGTTGCTTAAGTCATCCAGTTTGTGGTGTTTTGTTATGGCAGCCTTAGCAAACCAATATGGAGATGGTGAAAAGTGGCCACACATTTTGAAGAAAAATACAGAGTAAATATAGTATATTACTAACTTAGATTATAACTTATAATTATTAATATTAATTTATTATAATATATTAAATATATATTGATTAATGTAGTTTTAATTTATCATTCTATATGACACATATTTTATATATAGATTAATGTAGTTTTAATTTGTCCTACATTACAAATATCTTTTATATATTGATTTAATGTACTTATTTAGGAATTATGAATATTTATTGAAAAACAGAAAAAATGCAGAAAAAATGAATAAATGTTCACGTTTGAAAGGTTGGCATCTTAAAGGTGCCAGTGGCCCCCCAACTTAATCTATGCAATTTCAAAATAAGTCACAGAAAGATACTTCAATGAGGAATAATAAAAATGGGATTGTTCAGATAACAGCAGGTATCACAATTGTTTATAAAGCTATAGTAATAAGACTGTTGTGGTATTGGTACAATGTCAGAAAAAAATAGATAAAAATGCCAAGAAATAAGCCTACATAAATATGAAAAATTGGTATATTTTAGTAATACAATGAATGGTAATACAAAACAATAAGGAAAAAAATGGATCATTCAATAAAATGCCAGGAAACTATAAAGAATATCAATATATGTAACCCTTACCTGAAATCACAACAACAAAAATGTATTTCTGAAGGCTAAAAACATAAGATAAAATACCTAAGAAAATATAAAATAATGTATTTGTTGTTTAGTGACAAAGAAGTATTTTTAATGAAAATACCAAAAGTAAAATCCAAGATAAAAAGTTTATAGATTTCAACTACATTAACATAAAATTTTCCATTAAAAGACTACTTAGGGTTAGAAATAAATGTATCAGATCAGATAGAAAGATGATTAGGCCACACAAATATAGTCAAATTGTGGTATCCAGTTTATTTAATAAAATCCAATAAATGAATAAGAAAAAGAAAAACAAGCAGTAGAAAATTGAGCAATGGATACGCATGGGAAATTCATAGATGAGGAAACCCAAGGGGGCAGAAAACATGTTTAAAATATATTCAATATAATGAGTAATTAGGGAAATTCAAACTGTAACATTGATATCATTTTATCCACAAATGGACAAAGAAATGCAAATCATACAAGATAAATTGAAGAAAATTTTAATTGAAGGGCAATCTGGCAATGTGGATCAACATTGGATTTGTCCTTCAGAATCTATCCACAGAAAATAATTGGGCAATTAACCAAAGATGTACATATGGTGATGTTCCTTGTAGAATATTTTTCATAATAGTGAAGATTAGAAACAATGTAAATATCCGTCAATAGGCGATTGATTAAATAATTTTAGATGCATTTAATCAATGAAAAACTATGTGACCATAAAAAAATCTAGATCTTTTTTGGTCGTGTAAGAATATTTGTGACATATTGTAAAGTGAAAGTAAAAAGATTACCAAAGGGTATTTAAATGTGTGATTTATTTTTATTAAAAAAATAAACCTGTTGGGATTATGTGTGTAAAAGCCTAGCTCTATTTTAAAGTGTGCAATAAGATCGTAAGTAATGAGTTCACATTGTAATGAATATGTATAATTTTTATAATAAAATATAAAATATTTTGATTTGAAGATAAGGCACTAACAACTGAAAAAAAGAATTATTTTAAGCCAAAGTCAGAAATTTGAACAGTTTATAAATACAGTGAGGTCATATCATCTGTTCCTAGAACATGACATACTATCACTTCCTGACTTTATCTGTACCTCTCTCCAGAGAAAAAGAAAAAGCTGTAAAGAATTAACATCTCAAATTGGTAGTCAATAGATAAAATACAGAAAAGTAGATCATATTTTCCCACTAGGGACCATAATGTCACCAATGGGACAAAAATTGGTTCTTGAGGGGTGAAAAACTGTTAGCTATTATAATGGTTTGTGGCCCTCCAAAGCTTAACCCTACCCCCCAAAAATTCCTTAGTTTTTAATTTCCCTATTAAGAAAAATTAACCTAATTAAAATATAAATTATTTTTCCACCTTTATTGAGATATAATTGGCAAATAAAAGTTGTATATATTGATGTTTCTTTACATGTGTACATTGTGTAATGGTTACCACAATCAAACTAATTAACACATGTCACATAGTTACCCTCTTATTAGTATGCTAAGAACATTTCAGATCTTTTTTTTTTTTTTCTTGAGACGGATTCTCACGCTGTTGTCAGGCTGGTGTGCAGTAGCACGATCTCGGCTCACTGCAACCTCCGCCTCCCAGGTTCAAGGGATTCTCCTGCCTTAGCCTCCTGAGTAGCTAGGATTACAGGCACCTGCCACCACGCCCGGCTAATTTTTTTTTTTTTTTTTTTTTTTTTTTTTTTGTATTTTTAGTAGAGACGGGGTTTCACTCTGTTGGTCAGGCTGGTCTCGGCCTCCCAAAGTGCTGGGATTACAGGCGTGAGCCACTGCACCTGGCCCAGATCTACTTTCTTTTTTTTTTTTTTTTTTGAGGCGGAGTCTCGCTCTGTCGCCCAGGCTGGAGTGCAGTGGCGCGACCCAGATCTACTTTCTTAGCAGATTTTGAACATACCAAATGGAATTTTAACTATAGTCACCTTGCTGTGCATTAGATCTTCAGAATTTGTTTACTTGCATAACTCAAACTTTACAGGTCGTGGCGGTCATCTCCCTACTTGCCCCATCCCCATTCCCTGGCAAATACCATACTACTAATTCTGTGAGTTTGACTTTTTTAGATTTCACAAAAAAAGTGAGCCATTCAGTATTTATTTTTCTGTGTTTCTAAGGCTTGTTTCACTTAGCATAATGACCTTCAGGCTCATCCACGTAGCTGCAAATGACTGGATTTCCTTTTTGTTGTTGTTAAGGCTGAATAAGATTGCATTGTGTATGTGAATGTGTATATGTATATATCACATCAGATTTTCTTTATCCATTCATCCATTCATGAACATGTAGGTTGATTCTATATCTTGGCCAATGTAAATAATTCTGCAATGAATATGGAGGTACAGATATCTCTTCAACGTATTTATTTTATTTCCTTTGGATATATACCCAGAAGTAGTATTGCTGGATCATATGGTAGTCTACTTTTAATATTTTTTAGGAAACTCCACACTGTTTTCCATAATGGCTGTACCAATTTATACTCCCACCAACAGCGTACAAAGGTTCCTTTATTTTCACGTCCTCATGAACACTTGCTATCTTTTTCCTTTTGATAATAGCCATAGTAATAGGTCTGAGGTGATATTGTCATTTTGATTTGCATTCCCTGATAATTGGTGATGTTGAACATTTTTTTTTCACATATCTTTAGGGCATTTGTGTGTCGTCTTTTGAGAAATGTCTACATAGGTATTTTGCTCATATTTTAATCAGATTGTTTGTTTTCTTGCTATTGAGTTGTTTGAGTGACTTATGTATCTTAGATATTAACCCTTTATCTCATACATGGCTGATGAACGTTTTCTTTTATTCCACCAGTTGCCTCTTCATTTTATTGACTGTTTTCTTTGCATACAGAAGGTTTGTATTTTGATGCAATACCATTTGTATAGTTTCACTTCTGTTACTTATAATTTTTGGATCATATCCAAAAAGGCATTGCCCAGGGCAATGTCTAAAACATTTTTTCCTATACTATATTTTCTTCTAGTAGTTTTACAGTTTCAGATCTTACATTTAAGTATTTAATTCATTTTGAGTTTATTTTTATTTATGGTGTGAAGTAAGGGTCTAATTTCATTCTTCTGCATGTGGATATCCAGGTTTCACAACACTGTTTTTTGAAGAGACTATCCTTTCCTCATTACGTGTTCCTGCAAGTGTGTAAAAGATCAGTTGTCTATAAATATATAAATTTACTTCTGGCCTCTCTATTTTGTTCTATTGGTCTATATGTCTCTTTCTATTCTAGTACCATAATGTTTAACTTACTATAGCTTTGTAGTATAGTTTGAAATCAAATCGTGTGATGAGTCAAAATTTGTTCTTTTTTCTCAAGATCATTTTGGCTATTTAGGGTCTTTTTGTTTCCATATGAATTTTAGAATTGCTTTTTCTATTTCTGTGAAAAATATCATTGGAAAAATAGCGTTGGAATTTCTGTGAAAAATAGTATTGGAATTTTGATAGGCATGGCATTGAATCTATAAATTTCTTTGGGAGTAAATTGCTTTGTATGGACATTTTAACAATATTAATTATTTCAATCTACGAGCATAGAAAACTTTCCATTTATTTGTGTCTTCTTCAATTTCTTCCATCAGGGTTTTATGGTTTTCGGTGTAATGATTTTTCACCTTCCTGGTTAAATTTATTTCTAAGTATTTTTTGGTGTTATAGTATATGAGATTGTTTTCTTAATTTCATTTTTGGGTAGCTTGTTATTGATGTCTAGACATGCAACTGATTTTTGTATGTTGATCTGGTATGCTGAAAATTTACAGAATTAGTTTATTAGTTCTAACGGTATTTTTTTTGGAGACTTTAGAACTTTATATATATTAGATCAAGTCATGTGAAAAATACAGACACTCTATACTTTAACCGTTCCTCCTCCCACATTTTGTGTTATTGATTCAATTGGCCTCTTTTATTTTATATATTAATTAACAAATTATTATATAGTTATTACTTATTTATTTTGACTTTTATATGAGTTGAAAGTGATTTATGTATCACCATTGCAGTATTTGAGTAATCTAATTTGAAATACATTCTTTTATTTACAGTCAATTTTATATTTTCATGTGTTCTTATGTTGTGTCTGTTCATTTCAACTTGAAGAAGTTCCTTTAGTATTTCTTATAAGGCAGGTCTAGCTGTGATGAACTCCTTCAGCTTTTGTTGCTCTTGGAGTCTTCATTTCTGAAGGGTAGCTTTCCTGTGTATACTATTCATTGGTAGGCAAGTTTTTCTTTTGTCTTTCAGCACTTTGAATATACCATTTTTCTCTTTCCCAGCTTGACTTTTAAGGATTTCATTATAATGTATCTCATTAAAGATATCTTTATGTTTAATATTTGGAGATCTTTTGACTTCATGGTCTGGGTATTTATTTCTCTTTCTAGATTAGGGAAACTTTCTGTTATTTCTTTAAATAAGCATCTTGCCCTTTTTCTTTCTCTGCTCCTTATAGGACTCCCATAATGCACAAATTAGTTTACTTGATGGTGTTCAATAAGTCCTATAGGCTTTCTTCACTTTTTAAAGTTCTTTTTTCTTTTCATTCTTCTCACTGGATAATTTCAAATGACCTGTCCTTAAGCTCACTATTTTTTTCTTCTACTTGATTGAGTCTGCTGTGTTGAAGCTCTCTGAGAAATTTCTCGGCTTCATCCTTTTGTTCTTCAGATCCAAAGTTTGGCTTTTTTTATGGTTTCTACATCTTTGCTGACTTCTGATTTTGTTCATGTGTTGTTTTTCTGTTTTTTAAGTTGTCCTTCTGTGTTATTTTATAGTTTGATAAACTTACTAAGAAAAATATTTGGAATTCTTTGTCAAGCATTTCATAGGTCTCCATCTCTTTAGGGCTGGCTACTAGTACTTTCTTTTGTTTTGCTAGTGGTGCCATGTTTCCCTGATTATTTATGATCCTGTGGCTTTGCATTCATGTCTGCACATTTGAAGAAGTAGGCACTTCTTCCAATCTTTGAAGACTGGCTTTGGCAGGAAAAGCCCTTCATCAGTCAACCCATCCAGAAGTTCTGAGCAGGTCAGTTGGTAGGGTCCATGGGTAAGTTTTGTACTATGGTCCTCAGGTGGGTTGGTCTGATGCCTCTGTCAGTGAGTAGATCTGGCTCCTGTGTCCACAGGGGCTGGGCTAGTGTCTGGATCCACATGGGAAAACCTAGTGCCTTTCTCTCTGTGGGCAAGCCTGGAGCCTTGTTCCATGGGTGCAGGCCTGCATCTTGGTTCCACAAGCACAACCTGGAGCCTACCAGCTAGGTGGGCCTATCAGCTAGATTCACTCAGGTAGGCCTATGCATACGAGGTCTGGAGTATGGGTCCACTAGGGTGAGCCAGGAGCCTGGGTTTGCGGGGGCTATCTGGAAGCCCAAGTCCACAGGGGCTGATATACTGTCATGGTGCTGCAGCAGGCCTTGAGCCTGAGTCTGCAGGGTCCAGCTTGGCGCTACAGTGGGTCTGGCACCCAGGTCCATGAGGATAGGCCTGATCCTGAGTTTGTGGGATCTGTCTTAGTACTGTGGTCCACTCAGGTGGGCCTGGCCCCTGGGTCCACAGGGGAAAGCCTGTTGCCTGGGACCATGGAAGTGAAGGAGGGAGCAAGGTGAGTGTGGAGCTGAATCCTTGGATTCTGGGTCCATGGGGCCGGCCTGGGGCTTGGCAGGTCTGAAGCCTAGGTTTATAGGGGAATGGCCTAGTACTGGTGTGGGCTTGGAGTCTTGGTCTGTGGGTGCTGACCTGAGCACTGGGGCTGTGGAGCCAGCTTGGAACCCAAAGCCATGGGAGCAAGTCTGGTGGCAGGGTTCACTGAGGTGGGCCAAATGCTGGGGTTGATGGTGAAGCTGGGTGCTCACTTCAGTCTCCTTTCCTTACATAAAGGTTATCTTTCTTTGCACTGTGCTCTGTGGGCTTGGGGGAGGAGTGGTTGAGGTAATGTAAAACTGTCCTTCCTATTCTCTTTAATGCATATTTTCTTATTTCTGTGCTTCAGCCAGGTGCTGTAATTTCTTGCCTGGATTCCTTAACTCTTGTGAACGTATTTTTATGCATGGAAGTTTGTTCAAATTAATGCTTCTGTGAGGAGATAAGCCCTGGATACTCCTGTGCTACCATCTTGCTGACATCACTCTCCAAATGTAAATTATTTTAATTAATTACATTAAATTATTTATAGCAAAAAAATTTAAGTTTTTTCCTTAGGGCACAATAATGACAAAGACATTGAAAAATATCAGACTATATGAACTAATTGAGAGATGCTTAATCGCCTTCAAGGAGGTAGTAGAGAATTTAGTACTAGTTTATCTCTCCAGATAGTGATTCAATTTTTTAAAAAAATTATGGTTGTTCTGGATATAAGAAAAGGGACAGGTTTGGAAGATTACAATATTATTTGGAGACATTGATCTTGGTCACTATTACTGATAAAATTCAGCCTAGTCTATGTCTATAGACACATAATAAGATTGCATGAAAGCTGTTAGGATCTAAGTTTTCTACATTGGATAACCTCTCCCTTTCACCCTTACCGTCGCCTAAGTTTTCCCATATCATTATCAAATCCTCACCATTTGTAGAACTGTCTATCCCCTCTCACTAGCCATCTACTGCACACACACACTGCTACACAGACACACACACACACACACACTCTCTCTCTCTCTCTCTCAAATACAAAGGTGGGGGAAAGAATGGTGGCTGAAAATATAGCAATGACAGCGCTTCTTTGTGAATGGGCTCAGGGAAAAGATGTACTGTACATGCCAAAGGATTTCACTAAGTTCTTGATGGATGGGAAGGACAATGGAGGGAGGGACTCATAAAGGATTTATGGGGGCCAGGATTAAGGGAGCGTGTGAGAATGCCGTCACTAATCTGGTTTGAGGTAAAAGAAACATGTGGAACGTTTCAATGAGACATTAACTAATGTTTTTGCACAGGTGCAGCTGAATGGAACTAACACCTTATATCAGATCCTCTTCATGTCGTCCAGGATGTCTGGGGATACACAAAGAAAGGTGGTGCAGACAGGGAGGCAAGAAAGGGGAGGGAAACCATTTCTACATTCCTTAGTTGCCAGTTTTAGAAATGTAGCTTCACTCCATACCCAGAATGTGTGTGCCTGTCTCTATCCACCCTGTTAGCCACAAACTTTCCCAGTAGCTATTAGTTCTCTGATATTTTTAGCATTGTTAATGATGCATAGAGTAGGAAAAGAGAATAAGTAAAGGGAAAGGAACAGCCTGGAAAAGGCTACTGGGGCTACTGCCCATTTGCAATCCATATGAAGTTTAGAGATTTTGAAAATTATTTGCAAGATCTAACTATATTGTACCTTCAGGGAAGATGGATAGAGAAGAGAAATGGATAGAGGATAGAGCACAACAGATACAAATAAATGGTTCTAGGACTTTCTCCTTATAATCGATAATCAAATTCCCTGCTTATTTTTCATTATAAAGCAGACAAATGAGCATGTAGAATACCAGAACTCCAGAGAAATCAAATCAAGTGGGCAACAATCTCTCTTATGAATAGTAACTATTCACTCACACACCAGATGCAAATTGAGCACCAACATGTATGTGATACCACATTGTACTGTTGAGAGATATACATCTCTTCCCTTCTTCATTTGGTTAAGAAACATTATTGATCACTACTATTCTATGCATGGCATTGTCCTAGAGGTTGAGAGGCAAACAGATATATGAGACATCACAGAATAAAATGGAGGCCAATTCAATGAAAGAATCCAGTGGATATCAAGGAAACCTAGGTGCTAGAAAAGGGAGATTAAAAAAGAACCACCTAAAATAATTTCCAATGGTGTATTTAATTTGTTTACATAACATTCTTATTTTGAAATAATTTTAGAATTACGAAACATTGCAAAGTAGTACAGGGTGTTCTCATATACCTTTTCCCCAGTATCTTCTATGTTACATATTTGTCAAAATTAAAGTTAGCAGGGCGCAATGGCTCATGCCTGTAATCCCTGCAAGTTGGGAGGCCAAGGAGCGCAGATCACCTGAGGTCAGGAGTTTGAGACCAGCCTAGCCAATATGACAAAACCCCATCTCTACTAAAAACACAAAAATTAGCCAGATGTGGTGATGGGCACCTGTAATGCCAGCTACATGGGAGAATCGCTTGTACCCAGGAGGCAGAGGTTCCAGTGAGCCGAGATCAAGCCACTGCATCCAGCCTGGGTGATAAAGTGAGACTCTATCTCACAACAAAACAAAACAAACAAAAACTAAGAAGTTGACATTGGCACAATTCTATTAAGTATTTGAGTTTCACCAGTTTTTCCACTATTTTCCTCATTCTGTTCTGAGACCTGATGTAGGATACTACATTACATTTAGGATGTGCTTGATTTTAATATTGTTTCTAACCATTATGATTACCTTATCATGGTTGAATATTTCATAGTGAGCAGAGTGAATAATATAACTGGCGCCACCACCTAGGGTATTTTTCTCGGTCACAGAAATCTTGATCACGGTGTAACTCATGTATTATTCTACCAATTGGCTAAAGAAGCTGATTTTGAACCTGGCTGATGACAGCCTTCACTTTTCACCTTCAGCTTGGTAGATAAGTGTTTTTGACTTTTCTGCAATTATTTGCAGAAACTTACTAAAAAATGTGTACATATAATTGAAATGGGCCTGACAGCTAATCTATTTCAATCCACTTATTTACAGCTGAGGAAATTGAGACTTGAAGCTTACATGATTTGCCCAGGGTCCCTCAGTGAGTCAGTGGCAAATTTGGAATTTATCTTTGGCTCTTTTTCTCTCTTTGGAGAGGCACACAAATTGTTCCACAAATCCTACAAAAATTATATACATATAGATACATATATGTGTGTGCATATATATATGTATGTATATATTTTGGCACAACAGAACAATGGTGTGAATACTTTTGGAGGGAGTGAAAGCATTTATTTAAGTTATCCTCTTTTTCTTCATCTCAAGCTTAATACTGCTTGTATAAAACATGCTCTCTGTTGTAAAGCACCTTTACCATCTCTGCATGTGTGGCCTTTGGATAATACATATCCGTTTTTTCTGGATAATTGCCTGTTCTCAACTTTCTACCACACCGTTTCAAAGAAGTTGGACTTCTCAAGTCTTTGGAATTTCTCAACAACTACTTCATATCTCGCTTTGTTTGGGGGTTGGTTAAGCTTTCTTTTCCTTCTTTTCTATGTTCTTTCTTTCTTCTCCGGTTTTGCTTTACCTGTGTTAAGTTTTAGTTTATATTTCCTTGTATAGCTAAGAAAACTGAACTGTGGCCAGGTACTTCAAAAGAAATGCCTGTGGAAATCATAAAATGATTCTGCTTAATCCACTATGATTAATTTTTCCATAACAATTTTGAGTCTATTAGGCTTGTTTTTATAGCAGTTACTGAAAAAGGATGTCTGTCAGGCATACCATATATTTCTTGTAGATGCTGTTGTTAACGAGCTGAAGTCAACATATCACTTTTCAGTTTTAAAGTGGTAGGTATCAGATGAATAACCAGAAACAAAACTTGTCAGTTGTGTCTGGAAAGTCATTGTTCAACACGCATTAAATATGCTTCACTTTCAAAGAGAATAGAGCTCAGTATTTTAAAATTCATCACCTAGCCTCACCCCACACAGAAACAAATAAGACTATTTTTTTTTGGAGTATATAGATGAATTTAATAAAACAAAGGCTTAATGATCAGTTAGAAATGTAAGAAATAATAATCTATTTTTGAGTGAACTATTTAGTTATATCTAGAGGCATATATGAAAAGAACATTTACTTTGGAGTCAGGCACAACTGGATTTAAATACAAGCTCTTCAATTCATTTTCTGCATGGCCTTTGGTAAGTTATTTATTACTTTTGGAGCTTCAGTTCCTCCCTCTAAAGCACTTCTCATAACCAAATTGAAAGTGAAAATAAAAAAATATTGACTTTTCTATACCTTCTTAGCATTTTGCTATACTCCATAAGCCAGAGTGATTTTAAAATCATATCTCTTGAAGTTATCAAATGGATAAAAACCTTATATTGCATATTTAATTCTAGACACAACTCAACACTCTTTTTCATTTAGTTAATTCTACATCACATCTACCCCAGAAGACTGTAAATACCTTGAAGTCCTGAGCGACAACATACACTTCTTATATTTTGGTTTTTCTTCATCTATTGTGGTGCCCCTTGGAAAATAAGGATTAATAAGGTTAAGAAATAAGCTGAATTGAATTGGGTGGAATAGTCTTATAATGATGAAAAGGAATTTTCAATTAAGAAATCCTCTATGGAATATAGAGGACAGGTTAACTATCTATAGTAGGCAAAATAATGTTTCCTGCAAAGATGTCATAACCTAATTCTTGGAAACTGTGAAAAAAGTTACTTTAAATGTTAAAAGGGATTTTGGAGATACGATTAAGTTAGATTATCTTTTATTACTTTGGTGGGCCAAAACTAATTATTTGAGCAATGTAAGAATTTTACAGAATTGTAAAATAATAAATTTATGTCAATTTAAGCCACAAAATTTGTTTATTTGGTATAGGAACAATAGAAAAATAATACACTATTTCTGTAAAATGCCCTTAATTTAAGGAAAGGAAAAAAGAGATAAAATGATCAAGGCATAACAGACTGGAAATTCTTAAAAATATGTTTTATTCCGTTCTTAGAAATTCAGCAAGGAGCTTAGTGTCCTAAAATAAGAAGAATAAATCCAGAGATATACTAGCATCAGAATCTAAGAGGAAGTCAGTGTTCTAGTGATAAGATCGAACTAATGGTCCGTAAAAGAATAGCTCTACTTCCATATGGACTGTGGAGACTGAAAGGCCTGATAGAGCAAAGGCTTAGGGATAGAAGTAGGGTCAATTATCAAGAGCCTAGGACTTAATGAAAGTTGGGTTCAATACTGGTAGCATTATTTATTAGCGTTATGAATTTAGAAAAACTCCAAAACTGGTCTAAGCCTTAGTTTCCTCACCTGTCAAATGACAATATTAAACATGCATTACTAAAGGGGATGTCATGAGACACATATGAAGCTTCAGCACAATTTTGTGTACAGAATAGCATTTAATAACCACTTGCCATTTTCATTATTCTTACTGGAAATGAATTGATATTACTGGTCTCTAGCAAACTAAAATAGAATAGCTGTAGATTATTTGATCTATCAAAGGGTTTTTCTGTGTGTCAGATGCTATATCAGGCACTTGGAATAGAGCAACAAATAAAACATAGTCATACCCCTCACTAAGCTTAGTGTCTCCTAAACAGTAGTTCTTTTTAAAAACAATAGGTTGATTTAATGTTTTCAGACAGTGACAAGGAAACTGAGTGCTGAAAATATAAACTTCTGATTTACTTCAAGAGCATATAGTCTATGTCATAATATTAATATATGATCATTGTAATGAAAATCATACATAAATGTTTATTGAGTTTTATGTTATTTAGAAAGTGACAACAGAATGTCATTTATTAATGTCAGACAATTGGGAAATCATGATGTTAGTGGGCTATTTGGGGAAGTGCTGTATTTTTGTCACTGCAATTTCTCTGGGCCCAAATTTACCATTACAAGTAAGTTTGTGCCAAAATCTCAACAGTTGTTAAAGGTACAATTTGACAAGAGAAAAAAATCACTTCACTCAACTAGCAAATGGGTGAAATGGTTTCTATTGAGAGAATGATTTAAACTTCCTCAAGCAGTATATGAAGATAATAGTTCTTATTTTGAAGTTCTGCTGTAGAAGGAAGACAGGAATCAGGACCAAACGAGAGTCTCTGAAAGCAAGAAATTCTACACGTACACTATTTAGGGCCAGTGTCAGCCATACAGGGGCAAGGAACAGAGTGATAGTTTCTTGAGAGCTGGTTAGTTGTCATAGGGCTGCCATTATCACAAGTATTGTCTAGAGATAGCCCAGGACAGTCATAGCAAATGTCGCTTGTATACTATTTAAAATGTTTTAAATCTTTGCCTATCAAATAGGTATACAATGCTATTTCATTGTATTTGCATTTCATTTGCATTTCCCAGATCTCTAATAAGGTTGCACATGTTTTTATATCTATATTGGCCATATCAGTTTCCTCTATTCTATAAATGTTTGTTCATGTCTGTTCCTGTCTTTTGCACATTTTTCAACTGGGTTGTTTGGGCTTTCCTTTTTGATTTGTAGGGAGTTTTATAACCTTGATATTTAATTGGTTTAGTGAGTTGAATGGTGGTCCCTAAAAGGTACATCATCTGGAATCTGTGAATGGGCTTTCTTAAAAAAAGGAATTGGTGCAGATTTAATTAACTGAAGGATCTCAAAATGAGCTCATCCTAAATTAATCTGATTGACCCTAAATCCAATAACACATCCATAACAAAAAAACATTATACTGGAAGATCTAATCAGGGCAATTAGGCAAGTAAAAGAAAAATCAGATATCCAGCTTGGAAATGAAGAAGTAAAACTATTTCTATTTATAGATGACATAATCTTATATATATAGAAACCCTAAAGAATTCATAAAATATTATTAGAAATAACGTAAAAGGCAGAATTGTATTATACAAGATAGATAAAAATCTATTGTATTTATATACATTAGTAATGAGCAGTCCAACAGGAAATTAAGGAAACTCTTTTTTGGTATCATAAAGACAAATAAAATACTTAGAAATAAATTTAGCCAAGGAACACTGAAAACTACAAAATGACATCGGAAGAAATTAAAGAAGACCTAAAAAAAAGAATGAAATTTGTGTTCGTGGTTTGGAAGACGAAATATTGTTATGATGGCAATACTTCCCAAAGTATTATAAGGACCTAGAATCCGGAATATATAAAGAACTCACAAAACTCAAGAATAAACAGACAAATAATGCAATTAAAAATAGGGAAAGCATTTGAACAGACATTTCTCCAAGGAAATATACAAATGTCTAATAAATGCAAGAAAAGATGCTCAACATTCTTGGCCATCAGGGAATTGAAAATTGAAACTGCTATGAGGTACCACTTCACACCCCTAGACTGGCTATAATAAAATAATAGATATTAACAAGTGTTGACAAGGATATGGAGAAATTGGAGCCTTCAGACATTGCTAGTGATAATGTAAAATGATGCAGTTATTTGGGAAAACAGTTGGCAATTCTGCAAGAAGTTAAACATACCATTACCATATGACCCAGCAATTTCACTCCTAGGAATATGAGAATTGAAAATACATGTTCAGACAAAAGCTTGTTATACACATGTTCATATCAGTATTATTCAAAATAGAAAATGAAACAAGTCAAATACTCATCAACTGATGAATGTAAAAATAAAAAGTGGTTTATGCAATGGAATATTATTCAGCTATACAAGAAATAAAGTATTGATATTGATACATACCACAATATAGATAAACCTTTAAAACATCATGCTAAGTGAGATAAACCAGTCATGAAAGACCACATATTGTATGATTCCACTTCTATGAAAGGTCAAGCATAGGTAAATCCATAGAGACAGAAAACAGATGAATGATTGACTGGAGGTAGGTGGAGAGAAGAGAGGCGATTGCTTAATGGGTATAGGGTTTCTTTTAGGGTGATGAAAATGTTCTGGAATTAGATTGTGGTGATGATTGTACAACACTGTAAATGAACAAAAGATTACTGCATTGTATACTTTAAAATGGTTAAAATTGTGAATTTTATGTTATGTGAAAATTACCTTATTAAAAAGAAAAAGAAAAAGATTGCTTTACAGTTAACCATTCCAAGCAACTGCAAAGGAAAAGAACACACAGGAATGCATGGAAAAATTGAGGTGCCCATCCTGGAGCAGGGGCACCATGTTAGAACTCCATTAGCTAGAACACAGTCACATTCTGTGGCTCACCACAAGGCAGGCTGGGATGTGTGGTCTAACTGTGTGCCCAGGAAAAAGAGGAAATGGATAGACTTTGCTAAGAAGCCAGCAGTCTCTGCACACTACAGAAACAGAATCTGTGGAAATGGGCTCAGAAATCTGCTAGTTAAACTTCCCATATTACTCTCATGCCCATGGATGTTTGATGACCACAATTCTAGATACCCAGGATCCAAAATTCTCTCTCTGCCATTCTGTTTGCAGGCTCCCATTAATATGTAAGAAAGCAAGATGTAGAAAGAAGTCAGAAGTACAAAAAGAGTTCTGAGGTAAAGGAAGGTGACCTCTAATTCAAACATTAGAGATCATATGTTTGAACATGTTGGGCATTTACACCAAACTAAGAATTTGAAAGGAAAAAGCTAACAGTCTCTCACTGATTCACAGATGAGCACAAAATAAAAAGTTAAAATTTTAATAGTTAAGGATTAGTTCCAAGGCACACAGTGGTACCTTAAATCCATACTTCTTTTAATGATGTGAATAGATATTTTAATATGAACCAAATGTTATTTTTAATAAGAGTGGTGTTTTGGAACATAAGTATAATTGAACAGAAATGTGTAATATTACTATGTGCTATGTCTATAGCCAAGGTCTACATGTTAAAATACAAATTCACAACCTAGCCAATACTCCTTGTCTACTCTCAGATTTTCCTCAGTGCAAAGAACTTAAGAAATAAATTATTTTTTATTTCCCATTATATGGATGTTAAATGGGTGATAATTATAATCTTACCACTAAAGTAGAGATATAGTTACATCACTACTAACAACAATTAAAAACAATAATAACAAAACCCCAAAATGGCCAAAAAAAATTGGTAGGCATCTAGATGGCTAAATGTAAAAATACATCCCAGAATACCCATGTGAGAAATGTTAGAATTGACCTTCCTGGGAGAAGTAGAAGTGAGTCAGGATAAAATCTAAAAAGGATTAATTGCAAATATGTGGAAGAACTGTACCAGTTAGCTTTCTCCAGCTACCATTCTGTTGCCACTTGCTACCTCAGGCAAAGGTTTACCCTCAGAAGGGGAAAAATATGCAGAGAAAATGAGTGAGTGAGGAAGGTGTGGGGATGGAACAGAAGGGAGAAAGAGAGTAGAAGGGACAGAGACACACAAGACACACACACACAAATACACACCCACCCACCCACACACAGAATTTATAGAATAAAAGATTTAAAAGCTGTATCAATTACAGTTAACATCATACCTAATATTTACTATTGAAAGACTAAATGCTTTCCTCCTAAAATCAGGTTATAAAACAAAGACGTCCACTTGAACTACTTCTCTCTTTTTTAAAGTTATGGGATACATGTGCAGAATGTACAGGTTTATTACATAGGTATACATGTGCCATGGTGGTTTGCTGCATCTATCAACCCATCATCTAGGTTTTAAGCCCTGCATGTATTAGGTATTTGTCCTAATGCTCTCCCTCCCCTTGCCTCCAAACCCCCGACAGGCCCTGTTGTGTAATGTTCCCCTCCCAGTGTCCATGTGGTCTCATTGTTGAACTCCCACTTATGAGTGAGAACATGTAGTGTTTGGTTTTCTGTTCTTGTTAGTTTGCTGAGAATGATGTCTTCCAGCTTCATCCATGTGCCTGCGAAGGACATGGACTCGTTCTTTTTTATGGCTGCATAGTATTCCATGGTGTATGTGTGCCGTATTTGCTTTATCCAGTCTATCATTGATGGGAATTTGGGTTGGTTCCGAGTCTTTACTCTTGTAAATAGTGCTGCAATAAACATACATTTACTTGCTCCACTTCTATTCAGCATTGTACTGGAGGTTCCAGCCAGGGCGATTAGGCAAGAAAAATGAAAGACACTCTGATTGGAAAGCAAAACTTGCAGGTGACATGATTTGTATGTTGAAAATTCTAAAGAATCCCCACAGAACTATTAGAACCATCAAATGAGTTCAGCAAGTTTGCATATATAAAATTAATATACAAACATAAATTGTTCTTCTATAAGTAAATAACAATCTGAAAATGAAAAAAAGTAAAGAACAATAAGAAAATTCCATTTACAATGTCAACAAAAAAATAAGGATAAGTTTAACAAAATGAGTGAAAGATGGTATTCTGTACACTACAAAAGCATTGTTAAGTCAATGAAGATCTAAATAAATGGAAAGACATTCCATAATCATAGATAAGAAGACTTAATATGGCAATACTCCTCAAATTGGTCTACAAACTCAATGCAATCTTTATCAAAATCCCAACTATGTGTGTGTGTTTTTTTTTTTTTGGTAGAAAATGACAACCTAATCCAAAAATCATGTGAAAATTCAAGGAACCCAGAATAGCCAGACAATCTTGGAAAAAAAAGAACAAAGCTATAACTCACACTTCCCAGTTTGAAAACTTACTATATATCTGCCATAATCAAGACAGTGTGATACATAAGCATAGTTAGATCTGTGAAGTAGAACTAAGAGTTCGAAAAAAACCCTCACATTTATGGTCAACTGATTTTTGACAGGATATCAAAATAATACAACAAAGGGAAGAATAACCACCCTGGCACAACTGGATTGCCACAGGCAAAGGAATGAATTTGGACCCCTTCCTTATACAATACATAAAAATTAACTCAAAATGGATCACAGATCTGTTGTAAGAGCTAAAACTATAAAACATGGAGAAGAAAATTTAGAAGCACATCTTTCTGAGCTTGTATTAGGCAATGGTTTCTTAGCTATGACACTAAAGCATAAACAAAAATAAAGAATACATTGAACTTGATCAAAATTAAAACTTTTGTGCTGCAAATGACAATGCCAAGAAAGTGAATAGATAATCTAGAGGATAAAATTCTTGCAAATTGGAGATTTGTATCTAGAATATATAAAAACTCTTCTATATTATAGTGTATGTAATATATAAATAATAATATATAATAATATATAACAGCAAAGCAAAGATATATTTTAATATATAATATCAACAAAGTTAACTCAATATATAATAAAATGAAGAAAAATAATCCCATTTTAAATGGCAAAGGATTTAAGTAGACATTATTTCCCCAAAGAATATTAACAAATACCATGTGAAAAGATTCTCAACACCCTTGTGGAGCAAGACAATGATGTGATAGTACTTCACATGCACTAGGATTTCGATGCCATGACTATAATCAAATGGCAATAATTAAAAAGATATATCCACAAGTGTTGATGAAGATGTGGAAGAATTGGAATTCTCATACACTACTGATGATAATGTAAAAATGGAGCAGCCACTTTGGAAAATAGTTTGGCAGTTCCTCAAATAATTAAACGTAGAATTCCCATATGACTGAGTATTCCACTCCTAAGTGTGTATCCAAGAGAAATGAAAACACATGTCCAAAGAAAAATGTACACTAATATTTATAGAAGTAATATGCATAATGGCCAAAAAGTAGAAACAGCCCAAATGTCTATCAGCTGACGAATGGATAAATTCAATGTATTCTATCTATACATCTGAATGTTATTCATATATAGAAAAGAATTAAGTACTGATTCATGTTACAGAATGCATGAAACTTGCAAAAACCACACTAAGTGAAAGAAGTCGATTACATAACAGGCTACATTAATATGAAATATCTGTAATAGGAAAATTTATAGAGACAGAGTTGATTAGTGGTTGCCTATGGCTGGGGAGTAGAAGTCACTGATGAATATGAGATATCTTTTGAAGGTGTTGAAAATGTTCTAAACTTAGATTTTCATGGTGGCTACACAACTGTATGAGTGTACTAAAAGCTTTTGACTCGTACATATTAAATAGGTGAATTTTATGTGTTCATCGTATTTCAAGAAAGATATTAAAACATATACTGTCTAATAAAATTAATCTATTTCTCTCCAAATGAGTTTTGTTTTCCTCAGGTGCCAGGAAAATAATTTAGCTATAATGTCATACAAATAATAGTTTTTTCCTCCATTTGTGTTGTGTGTGTGTGTGTTTTCCTTTGTGGGGATGCTGAGGAAAGCCCTAACATAGGAAAAAAAGTGGGGTAAAATACTAACCTAACAGGCCCTGTCTCTCTCTGCCCTGGCTTTGCCATCTTTGGGCCACAGAGCCATGAATTGACACAGCATGGCACTTTTTATTGTTTCTCCCCTTTCATCACTGGGCACTTTTAAATGGCTGCTGCTGTGTGATATGCAATATGCTATGTACTGATAGATGCTAATACGTAATGACCTGGTGGGGAGGTGAAGATGGATGTTTTCTCTATAAATAATAGCATGTTAGATAATTTGCCCAGGGTCATACATATCCAACAGGGATAGCACAAAGGGCTTTAGAGCAACTGAAGAGTGTTGGGGATGACTCTGGAGGAGCTGGTTTGTAAGCAGTGTCTTGAGTAGGAGTTGACTGCTATGCCTGGGTTAGGCTCTCATGGCCCCTTAGCTGTTTCATTGGGAAGGCTTCCTCACACATCCTTGTCTCTGTAGTCTTTTTATCTAGCAATCCTCCACATAGCTGCCAGGCAATAGGCATCACTTCCCTTGATTTACAAGCACTCTGTATCCTTAATGGCTAACAAAAGAAAACCTTAGCATGTGTATTAGTCTGATTGGGCTACCATAACAAAATGGTGGCACAGACTGAATGACCTCAACATCAGAAATGTATTTTCTCTCAGTTTTGGAGCGTGGAAGTTTGAGATCAGGGTGCTAGCATGGTCCGGTTCTGGTGAGGGGCCTCTTCTGGGTTGCAGACTAGACTTTTCCTTGTATACTCATATGACAGAAAAAGCGAAAGATGGAGTGATTTCTGTGATCCCTTTCATAAGTGCACTAATCCCATTCACAAGAGCTCTACCCTCATGATCTAATTATCTCCCAAAGGCCCTACCTTCTAATACCATCACATTAGAGATTAGGATTTTAACATTTTGGGGGAACACATTCAATCCATTGTATAACCTCCTCTAGAGTCTTCTCTGTCTCCAATGTACTTTATGTCCTTATTAATTAACCATGTGACCTGAACAAGTTTCTTATTCTGTATAAAACCCAGCTTCCTCTCTGTAAAGTGGGATAAAAATAACAATATGATATGATCTATCTTTACGGGTTGCTGTCAGGATTAAGCAGGTCAAAGCACAGGAAGTACCTAAAGCACACAGCGGAAGTGCTATGATTAATATTCTTTGTTATATCTCCCATGAGTAAACCTTGACATAGGGGCATAGCCATCTCTTTTACTCAGCATTTTATTTCTTTTTATTTCCAAATAATATTCTGTTACATAAATTTACCACCTTTTGGTGTTTCTTTTTAATTTTTTTATTTCAACATCTGTAAGGAGTACAAGGGATTTTAGAACACATGGATGAATTCTATATTGGCGGAAGTCTGGACTTTTAGTGCCACTGTCAGCTGAATAGTATGCATTGTACCCAGTGGGTAGTTTTTCATCCCTTAGACCCCGTACCTTCCTCCCTTGTGAATCTTCAGTGTCCATTATAACATTCTGTGTGCCTTTGTGTACCCATAGCTTAGCTCCCACTTGTAAGTGAGAACATGCAGTATTTGGTTTTCCATTTCTGAGTTACTTCACTTAGGACAGTGGCCTCCAGTTCCATCTAAGTTGCTGCAAAAGACATTATATCATTCTTTTTCATGGCTGAGTAGTATCCCATAGTGTATATATACCACATTTTCTTTATCCACTCATTGGCTGATGGGCAATTAGGTTGGTTCCACATTTTGCAGTTGTTGAATTGTGCTGTAATATGTGTGCAGGTGTCTTCTTTATATAATGACTTCTTTTCCTTTGCGTAGACACCCAGTAGTGGGATTGCTGGATCAAGTGGTAGGTCTACTTCTAGTTCTTTGAGAAATCTCCATACTGTTTTCCATAGAGGTTGTACTAAGCTATACTCCCACCAGCAGTATATAAGCATTCGCCTTTCACCACATTTGTGCCAACATCTGTTGCTTTTTGACTTTTTAGTGATAGCCATTCTGGCTGGGGTAACATGGTATCATTCCATTATGGCTTTA